>NC_041346.1:32299492-32351992 GCF_004354835.1 Perca flavescens
TTGTTTTGTGCAGAGGTGGAAAGTAACTGATTACAGTTACTCCCGTTACTGTAACTGGGGAGATGTCCCAAGACGTGAGGATGTCCTCTTCAGAGACAGAACTACTCATCCATTCATCCAGGACATAAGTCGTTAGTTTCAGCCCTTCACTGGTGCAAAAACCAGTTCAAACGGCTGGTTTGTGTCCGGTGGAAACACACGCGAAGTGTCTGTTGGAGTTGTTTTTGGCCTTGGTAGTAAAGTGAGAGTTGTGTGTACAAAGTGGCCTCATTTGGAAACAAAGCAGATCAGGAAGTGGTTTGTAGGTTACTGGTTAGATTTGTGCTTCATGGTCGCTGTTTGACACGGAGGAAGACTCAGGCAGGCTGCAGCTTTCACAACCTCTGGTCTCACTAACATGGAAGAAGATTTTTGATTTAGTTAGCAATAATGAAACCTTTTATAAAAACATGCAAAGGAAGGCCAGAAAAGAGGGCTTGGCATGTTGGGTTCCCTACAGTTCTTTAACCCTCGTTGTCCTCCCATCGCCCATGCAACTTCTTTTTTTTCTGGGTCAACATTTCAAATCACATGTCACTTTTTTCAAAAGAAATTGTCACTTTTTCCCGATGTTTTTGTCACTTTTGGTTTTGACTTTTTGGTCCCTTTTTTCAATTCTTTTTTGTCACACATTTCCAATGTTTTTGTCGATTTTTCTGCACTTTTTTTATGTTTTTGTTGTTTTTTGTCACTTTTTTTCCAATGTTCTTTGATCATATTTTTTTATAAAACTAGTGAACTGATCGTTTATTTTACCTGTGAAGAGTAATGGTTGTAGTGAACCATCCACGTTATGTTTTTTGGGCAATTTGGTTGAAAGAAACCCAAATTTCTGATACAGAAACTTTTTGAAAATGGGTGAAATTAGACCCGAGGACAGCAGGAGGGTTAACAACTCCCAACATGAAGCGAGAAATAAGAAACCTAGAGTCTGTGAAGAAAGCAACGGGCGCCTGTGTAGCTCACCTGGTAGAGCGGGTGCCCATATATAGAGCTTTACTATATTTAGCAGCCGTGGGTTTGACTCCGACCTGCGGCCCTTTGCTGCATGTCACTCCCCCCTCTCTGTCTCCTTTCATGTCTTCAGCTGTCCTATAGAAATAAAGGCCTAAAATGCACAAAAAAATAATCTAAAAAAAAGAAAAGAACATGCATTAAAAGATAAATTTCTGGATTTTATCAAGATTGATTTTAATTTGGAGAATGGATGATTTCCCTGTTCTCTACAGAGCAGCAGCTGCTGTGGTCGCAGGAGACAGCGACATGGTAAAAATAGAGATTTTTTTCTGTCCAGGAGACATTTAAATTTAGACACCAAAACGACAAGTTAAGATTAGAGAAAAGATTACATCACTCCCTGGACACAAACACACAACGTTTCCTGGGTTAGTCTTACGCTCTGGGCTGCTTTCTGGAACCAAAACGCTGGCAGCTTTTTCTTCTTTGACTACAAAGCTCCCTGCTCAACTTTTTTTTGTCAAAAAAGACAGCAAGTGTGATCATGGCCTAAGGCTACATGTACATTGCTACTTTTTGGTTTTTAAGACCCTATCAGGAGGAGAATCGTTGGCGTCAGTGTCTGCGTCTCCAAAGGTCTCCGTTTGCAGCTGTTGAGACAGCAACACAACCCCGCAGATTCCAAACCATAACGGGTCAGAAGAGTTTCCAAATGTCTCCGGTTTAGGGGCTTGGAAGCGCCAGAGCAGGGGGAATGAGAGGAGGAAACGCCAGAGCAGGGGGAATGAGAGGAGGAAACGCCAGAGCAGGGGGAATGAGAGGAGGAAACACCAGAGCAGGGGGAATGAGAGGGGAAACACCAGAGCAGGGGGAATGAGAGGAGGAAAACCAGAGCAGGGGGAATGAGAGGGGGGAACGCAGAGCAGGGGGGAATGAGAGGGGGAAACACCAGAGCAGGGGAATGAGAGGAGGAAACGCCAGAGCAGGGGGAATGAGAGGAGGAAACGCCAGAGCAGGGGGAATGAGAGGAGGAAACGCCAGAGCAGGGGGAATGAGAGGAGGAAACGCCAGAGCAGGGGGAATGAGAGGAGGAAACGCCAGAGCAGGGGGGGAATGAGAGGGGGAAACACCAGAGCAGGGGGAATGAGAGGAGGAAAAACCAGAGCAGGGGGAATGAGAGGGGGGAAACGCCAGAGCAGGGGGAATGAGAGGGGAAACACCAGAGCAGGGGGAATGAGAGGAGGAAACACCAGAGCAGGGGGGAATGAGAGGAGGAAACGCCAGAGCAGGGGGAATGAGAGGAGGAAACGCCAGAGCAGGGGGAATGAGAGGAGGAAACGCCAGAGCAGGGGGAATGAGAGGAGGAAACGCCAGAGCAGGGGGAATGAGAGGGGAAACACCAGAGCAGGGGGAATGAGAGGAGGAAAAACCAGAGCAGGGGGAATGAGAGGGGGAAACACCAGAGCAGGGGGAATGAGAGGAGGAAACACCAGAGCAGGGGGAATGAGAGGAGGAAACACCAGAGCAGGGGGAATGAGAGGAGGAAACGCCAGAGCAGGGGGAATGAGAGGAGGAAACGCCAGAGCAG
Source organism: Perca flavescens (assembly GCF_004354835.1). NCBI lineage: Eukaryota > Metazoa > Chordata > Actinopteri > Perciformes > Percidae > Perca > Perca flavescens. Next base: position 32,302,077 of record NC_041346.1, read on the forward strand.
GGGGAATGAGAGGAGGAAACAACAGAGCAGGGGGAATGAGAGGAGGAAACACCAGAGCAGGGGGAATGAGAGGGGGAAACGCCAGAGCAGGGGGAATGAGAGGAGGAAACACCAGAGCAGGGGGAATGAGAGGGGAAATGTAGCAAAAGATATTCCTTTTTAAACCAAAACGTATCAATATTTTTTTTTTTATTTCTTTATTTAAGAACAATGCACATTTAATGAGATAGAGTATCAATCTAGAGGTAGCCTAGAGTGGAGGGTTAATAGTTGATCTTGTCAGCTGTGTGCTGAGTAGAGATGTTTTCTGATTTTACATCCTGTAAGCAGAGAAGTAAAAAAAAAACCACAGCACCTTCCTCTGAACAACGGCCACTCCTCCTTCCTCTCCCTCTCTCTCTCTCTCTCTCTCTCTCTCTCCCTCCCTCCCTCCCTCCTCTCTCTCTCTCTCTCTCTCTCTCTCTCTCTCTCCCTCCCTCCCTCCCTCCCTCCCTCCCTCTCTCTCTCTCTCTCTCTCTGCCGGCTGATGAGAACACCCTGAGCTGCAGAGAAGCACCTTCCACTCTGCAGCGGTGCAGCGGTGAGGCCGTACGCTGACGACATGCTGCTGCTGCTGCTGCTGCTGCTGGCGGCTGGAACTCAGGCTCAGAGCGGAGACGGAGACACCGACACAGGTGAGAACATTGGGTTTGGTTCAACATCAGTTCAATGTCCACATACATTTTAACAGTATTCAGATCCTTAACTTTAGTAAAAGTACTAATACCACACTGAAAAAAATACTCGGTTACAATAAAAGTCCTGCAGTGAAAATGTTACTTCAGTAACAGTATCATCAGGAAAATGTAGTTAAAGTATTAAAACATTTTAGAAAGTGTAAAGGATCCAAACAGTTGTCTGTCTTTGTTTCTGTCTCTCCTTACTTTCTGTTTTTGTTTCTGTCTCTCCTTACTTTCTGTCTTTCCTTCTTTCTGTCTTTCTTTCTGTCTCCTTTCTTTTTGTCTCTCCTAACTTAATGTCCTTCTTTCTGTGTCTCCTCCCACTGTAGTGTGTGTAAAGGATCCAACCAGCTGTGTGTTTAATGGTCTCTTCATCTCAGCGTGACTTGTAGCCGTTATATTGTCGGCTAGTTTACTTTAGAATCAAACATCAGATTTATAAACTACATGTGTTCTGTGTGCAGGAATCTGAATGTGTAACTAGTAACTAAAGCTGTAACTAAAGCTGTAACAGATGAATGTAGTGGAGTAACTAAAGTAACTAGTAACTAAAGCTGAATGTACTTAGTTACATTCCACGACTACAGTTTAGGGGAAGACCCTGCAGGTTCAGAGATATGAGCTGAAACTTCCCCAGCTGATCAGGAGACGCTACATGCAGACACATCACTTTTAATTAGAAGTTTTTGGTCCATTGTGCTTCCATACTATATCTTCTTTCTGACTAGTGTGAAAACTACCATCCAAAACACACATTTAGCTGCTTTGTTCACCAAAAGGCAGCGTTAGATAATGCCTCATTTGCATATTAAAACTCTGGCGCTAGAAGAAAAGGTTAAAAGGTCATTCTCTGGAAAATATGTAAGCCTAACTTCATGACGAGCCGTCAGATCGTTGTGGATGTATTTGCGGTCTGAAGTGAAACTTTAGAAGCTGAAGTAAAACTAAGCTGATAGCAGTGGTTTTAGTAAAGTTAGACTCTGGGTTACCTCTGGCTATAAACACTCTTTAAAGGGGAACTCCTGCTTACTGTGTTTACCAGCGCTGTGTGACGTCTGCGTGGGTTCAAAGACTTTTAAGTTTGACCGTCCTATCTCTGATATTAATCAGAAGTGTGTTTAGGGTGTAAAATGCAATCAACCAATCAGAGATCATCTCCCATTCCCTTTAAAAGCCAGGCGCGTTTGGACCTTGGAGCATTGCTGTTATAATGGAGGATTGGCTGCTTACTATATTTATTTGTAATCTTCTGCGTGTGTGTGTGTGTGTGTGTGTGTGTGTGTGTGTGTGTGTGTGTGTGTGTGTGTGTGTGCTGCTGTGCGTCCCTGTGTGTGTAACAAGCATAGTGTGCGTGCGCTGTGCACAAGCCTAGGAGCATTTTACTAATGCTCTGTTAAAATAACAATGAAATGCTGCATTATTGACCTTAGACCAGGTTTTTGTTGGTCAATGGCACGATTACTTCCTGCTGCCTCAAGATAGCAATACTCCCAGAATGCACCTGAACACACCTCCCTGTAAGACCAGCACGCCCAGAATGCACCTGAACACACCTCCCTGTAAGAGGGGTTTGAGATCTCCACTTTAGAGCAACATTTTAATTTTAAGCATATCAAACACTTCATTTTCTGCATTCTGGTGAATTTTTCTGCAAAAATGTGTGCCTTTCCTGCATCAAGTTATGGTGATTAGCTTATTAAATTATTAATGTAAAGGAAATTCAAATTTTTTGGGGGGGTTGCACCTGCCAGTTTTGATTCCCCCCTGTAAATTTCGCCTATACATACATCTAGGACAGCACTCCAGTTTGATAGTTTATTGCCAGACAACGGATGTTTCGGACAGCACCCTTCCTCAGCGTGTGAACAGCCACTTACAACCAATACTCCACACACAGTGGGTTTAATTATACATTCAGAACTGCACAGGTGGAGTAAATCATTCAGATGTATAAGGCAGCAATAACGTTCTTTAACTGCATGAAGCTCGAAAAAGCAGGTAAACCGAGAACGCAACTCGAATATATTTTGCTTAAAAGTTATAAGTGAGTTGATGAAATGGTATTTTGCTATCACCAATCGTTCCAGACCTTTGACCTGGAATAAAAATGAGATGTGGACCTGATTGATAATAAAAGTGTTTCCTGTAACTGACAGCTAACTACCGCCCCTAGTGGCGGGAGGTTAGAACCAAAAACACAAAACTCATAAACCAAAAGGACTCTTACAATGACTTTCTCTGCTGTGTGAACTACAGACGTTTCAGGACAATTAAAACACAGACAGACTCAGGAGAAGTTGTTATCCAAAAGACAGGACTGCTCTAAACGCTACCTAGGTTTTAAAAATGAATCATGCAATGAATGTCTTATATGTCTTTGCTTTTGTGTTTTCACTTTCTTTTCAAAAACCTGTTAATTTTCTCTGTTTAAAAGTGGCTTTTAGAAGTTTGTTTATATTTATTCATTTACCTGTTTGACACTTTTGCAGATGACTGCATCCAATTCCGTTGCCCATGTACAATGACAATGAAGATGTCTGTGTGACAGTGTTGTAGGAGTGTTTATTAATGAGAGTGTTTCCTGTCAGAGCCCAGAATCCTCTGCAGCTCTGACATCCTGAGAACAGGCAGCAGTCTGAGCTGCCGACTGCTCGGAGGCAGGAACAACAACGAGGACGACGAAGACGCCGAGGCCGACCGCATCATGAACATGACAGTGTGGTAAATCCTTTTTGTCAGTATAGAAGTTTAGGGACAGATATTTTAAGGGCATGTGTTTAGTTTCAACACTATCTCAACCAGTAGATTCAGGATTCAGCCCAACCCTAAAAATCTGGATTCAGTGCATCCCTAGTGTAGCTACAGTTAAACTGCAGAACATTTACTCTTAGGAAAATACAAAGCTGCTCAGTTAACTTCTGAAAACACTGAAAAAAACGTAACAAATGACAAACAAAGCAACAAAAACATAGGGGGTAAAAACAACGTGGACTTAATTTCCCAAAACCAACCAAACTTTTTTTGAGGCGGACAAATCTACGCCTTCTAAACACTACATATCCCATCCATGCCCCCCGAAATCTGCACTTATGGTTCAGTGAGTGAGGGACTCTTGTGTTCACAGCTTCTCGGACTACTATGAGAATAGGATCAAGTGTTTGAGTGATGGCGGAGATGTGGTGAGCTTCAGAGGTCGGACTCCGGTTGTTCCCGTGAATGTGAAGGTCCACCTGCAGAGAGGAGGAACCGTTAACGTCACCGTCAACCTGATGAAGATCGGTGAGTGCTCCTGCAGCTTTGGCTTCACTCAGGTTACACTGGTTAACAAACAAAGAGGTTCACTCACTCGGCAGTCAAAGTCATTTTACTTTTGGTTTATTTGGAACAAAAAAGATCATTTAGAACATGTACATTTCAGCACTGTCAAGAAAAACATGTAAAGGCAAAATTTTATTTTAACATGATTGTTTGATATTCAACAAGATTTTCTTGATATTCTTTAATATTTGTTTAGACTCAGGGACTCCAAGTGAAACGGCTGAAATCGTAAAGCTTGAGTCTAGTTGAAGTTATTTTTGTTAGAGGACCTCCGTCCTTCATTCTGTTTTACTTTTAGCAGATAAAGGTGAAAAAGGCCATAGCTCTGTGAACTGTGTCTCTTAAGATGGATCCATGAGATAAACATGTGTTAGACTAAACTTAGGAACAGGAAGGTTGTAAAATGATTTCACTGTTTATGGTGGTTTTTCAACTGTCGGCCTGCTAAAGATATCCTGAGGGGGGTGGTTTAACGGAGTTTCTACTATAAAGATGTGTTGACATTTAGCTGAGTCAGAAGACTCTTTCAGATGTGCCGTGGTACTTGTGAAACTGTTTTCTCTGCATTTGCAAATAAGTAAATAAATTGTAAAGACCAAACTTTGGTTTAATTCTCAAATAAGTCTTTATTCGTTTCATCTTGTGTTTTTGATACGCACTCCTGCTGCTAACGAGAAAACTTCCACCACAAATCCAAACAAAATCTTCAGCAATCATATATTTTCCAAATGAGAGGAAGCAAACATTACTTAAGAGGAACTTACGTATTGGATTGGTCAGATAACTGTTGATTTTCAACCCGTTCTCTCTCCCATGGTCAGTGGCTCTCAGCCTCAGATACCGATGCAAAACCCCCCCTTCAGCGTCTGTCTGGAACACAGCGGTCAGAGCAGCAGCTCAGTGGCGCTGTAAGATGACGTAGTGTTAAGAGAGACAGTAAATAGTAGTATGAAAGACCGAAAATCTGCATAATGAGGTTGGCTGGGGGGGCAGATGGGTCAAACAACACAGGACTTTCCTCCAGGAGACCAGGGTTTGTGTCCCGTTCTTGCCCAGCGTGTTCCTAAAATGTTGATTTTATAACCCCACCCACCATCTTTTCCTAAACCCGACTGTCCTGGTCTTGTGTCGCATATCAGTTTAACCCTCCTGTTGTCCTCGGGTCAAATTTGACCCATATTCAAAACGTTTCTATATCAGAAATTTGGATTTCTTTCAACCACATTGTCAGAAAATAACGTGGATGGTTCCCTACAACACTCTTCACAAGTAAAATAAAAGATCAGCTCAGTACTTTCATTGAATATGGGTGTTTTATTCAATTTTATAGTATTTGGAGAAATAAAATGATAAAAGAACGTTGAAAAGAGTGACAAAAATGTCGGAAATAGCTTAAAAAAACGTAATAAAAAAAAAAAAAAAAAAAAAAGCACAGGGGAAATGTGACAAAAACATTGCTAAGTGACAAAAAAACCTATGAAAAACTTTGGGGAAAGCGACAGAAGCGTCGAAAAAGACGACCACAATGTTGAAAAAAAAAAGAAGTAAATTTTGATCCAAAAAAATTAAACGTTGCACGGTCGACGAGAAGACAACACAAAGGGTTAACATACGTACCGACCCAGAGCGTCAAAAGTGGCGCCAAGAGTCCCGACCAAGCGTGTTTAGATCTGACGCTAAAGGAGACTTTTAGCCACAATAATAATAATAACAAACGCCAAAGACACCTGACCAAGGGTCCGTATTTTACACGATGGGAGTAAGAATGTGTTGTGAGTTTTCGACAAAAAGTAATTGACAAAAAAGTGACCAAAAAGTTGATTGAAAAAAGTGACAAAAATGTCGGGAAAAGCGGCAGAAGTGTCGAAAAGACGACCAAAATGTAAAAAAAATGTTGAATTTGAAATTCTGACCCAGAAAAACAAAAGTTGTTGTTGTCGTGGTCAACTCTTGTAATTTATTTTGTTTGGTTTTTTGGTGTGCTTGCTGTCTATGTAGCCTACTGCTGGCTGTAAACCAAATTGCCCTTTCAGTGATAATAAAGATACCTTGAAACTTTGTTGTGTCCCTGCAGTTAAACCGAGAAGTCCTCAGGTGTTGAACGTCTCTTTCGACATGGAGGCGAACCAGGCCGTGATCCGTATTCAGACTCCGTACTTCAGCGATTACCTGAAACTAGACAACCAACTCTTCCAGCTGCGCATCTGGAACACAAGCAGCACAATCGTAACTCACTCTAATTTCTGTTGTTCTATTATTTCCACTTTTAAAGTCCTGTAAACATCCATATCAGATATTTAATTTGAAATAATCTACACTGAAAAAACGAAAATTGTTGGAACTTAAAAAAAACACTTTAATTTGTAACACACAAATGAATTAAGTTTTTCCAAATCAAATTAACCAGTTGATGAACACAAATGTTTAAAGTCGGATGTATTTAATAATCTGAGTGCTTTCAAAACAAAGGATTTCATCAATGCAACTTAAATTTTAGACAGGTTAACTTAAAGTTTTGTCTCTGTTTTCCTGTTTTAAAATAAATAAAATATAAAAAATACCCTTAAAAGGTGAATTTGTGAAAATGTCGAATATAATTGAAATAGTTAAAAATGGTCTGGAAATCAGAAGAAGGAAGGGAAATAGTTTTAACATTACTTTAAAATCAACATCCAAAGTGCTTATTTTATCAATAGTAAGCTCGTTCTGGTTTTCTAACTGCGGCGCAAATTATAGGAGCTTAGCTGGGAGCTTCATGGAGACAGCTAAAGTTAATGTTAGCTGTCTTACAGCTGTCAGAGTTAGCTTCTACTTCATATATTACCTTCTAATAGCTGTATTCTCAGTAACGATCCAATCTGCAAGAAACAGGTTACTTTAAATCACTAAAATAGTAGTGGCAGCACAGTTTGGCTTGGTTATTAATGCAGTTAGCATCGTGGCTAACACTATTGTTTATGACAAATGGTTTTGGCTATGCTTTCTAACATGATGTCATTGTGCTAACCGAGCACCGTTAGCCTTTACAACAGAGCCGCCTAAATACACTTGTTAGATCATGTTTCATTACTCAGTTCTCTGTTGATTTGTGTCGCTGTGTGCTCGTGGTGGAAAATAATGTAAACAGAGAGCGGTGTGTCAGAAATGCAATGCACCTTGATGTAGTCCCCTTCAAGGCCACACTGATGTTGGAAGTCCCTCTAGTGGAAAGAATGTGTAACAACAACCACATGCTTATAGTGGCATTGACAATGCAAAAGCCTGAATAGTGTAGTACATATTTATAAAAGGTTGCATTTGAGCATTCAGTATTAGAATATTATTTGAATATTTAAAAAAATAACAAATTAAATTTGAATGGTATTATAGAGGAAGACAGCTCTAATGTCCTTAGACCTCAGAGGGTTTTAATAAAAGATGTTCAGTGTTGATTGAATTGTTGAAAGTGTATTTCCTGTTTGAGTTCAGATTCAGAACATCTCTTCAGACACTCTGCCGATTGACATGGACTTTCTCCAAAAACAAGCTGAGTATCACGTCGAAGTGCGAGCGCTGCCGGTGAGCATTCTGCAGGGAAGCTGGAGCGACTGGAGTCAAACGTTCACATTCTTCACTCCCCCGGGTGAGATGCGTCACGGTTTTCCTCGTCATTATAATATTTACGTGCAGCACCTGAGCCTTTTTAGGGCAGCGCCTGAGCTAAATGAATGTCACTAAAATACTTTTCCTACATCTAATGATGTAGTCAGACTTCTTTAGCTTTAAGTTTTGTCTTTAAACTTTATAAGTCTTATTTATATATTATCTGCATTAGCTTTTCCAAAGTTTTAGACACAGATATGATGAAAATAACGGTCCAAATGATGTGAAAAAGAGATGCTAAACTACCACAAGGGACACAAACCGACTATAAAGAGACGCCAAATGACAGAGACCCAAAAAAAAACCAAAGAAAACACAAAGGACCAAAAAGAGACACAACATGACTACAAAGAGATACAAAAATCCACAAAGAGACACAAAATGTATGGTAAAATTAAATTTTTTTAAATTGAAAAATTTCACATTTTCTTGAGGAAGGACGCCTAACCCCCCCCCGAAATACTCATACTCTGCTTCTGACTGGCTAGTAGTCCTTACCTAGGTACTGTCAGGGCACGCCCTCATACTCTGCTTCTGACTGGCTAGTAGTCCTTACCTAGCTACTGAGCATGGGTGACTCCCAACAAAGATGGAACAGATGTGAGATGTCTCACTTTGTAGCTAAAACAGAGAGCTCAACACACAGGGTGAAAAGAGGAGCTGCAGCAATGTGCAGTACAACAAATATATAGTGTTTTTTGAAAATTAAACCATGTAAACCTATTCTGGTACAACCTCTGAATACAATTATGAACCTGAAAATTAGCATAATATGAGCACTTTACAGTAGATCAGTGACTATTTAACTCTTTCCTGTGGTTTCTTTTACAGGAGAAAACATCCCACAACAGCCGGATGAAAAACTGATAGTGTGTCTCATCGTTCTGGTGATTGTGCCTTCAAGTGTCCTTTTCTTCCTGAAAAACAAGTATGACACCCCAGCTTTCTTCAGTGCAATTAGACTAGAACTGAAACGATTAGTCGATCGACAGAAAATGATCGGCAACTATTTTGATAATCGATTAATAATTTTTTTGTCAGAACATGCTGTTTTCAGCCTTTCAAATATGCTCTTTTCTGTTTCATATCACATTAAATGTATTATCTTTACGTTTTGGACTTAAAACAAAGACATTTAAAGATGTCAGCTTTGACTTTGAGGAAATGAGGTGAATATATTTCACTATTTGACATTTTATGACCAACCAATTGATCAAGAAAATAATCAGCAGATTAATCGACTATGAAAATAATCATTAATTCCAGCCATAATTCAGATGTGTCATATATATTAATATTTATTTTCTCTTTCCTTCACAGAATATTCACCTGTGTGTGGCCGAGCATCCCTCACCCCAAACACACTCTGGTGCACATCTGCAAGCCCAATAAAGTGAGTCACGTTACTTTCAAGCTGTCAGAAAAATACAACCAGTCCTCCAAACCAAAAGATCAGGAGACCGGGGTTCATGTCCCATTAACGTACATTCTTATGCGTCTGTTTTTAATCGTTCCATAACCAGTGCCAACCCGTTCTCACTCCGAATTTGTAAAATAAGGACGTTTGGACAGTGGCTGTCAGAGCAGCAGCCACACAGGGTTTAGAGAGTAGTATGTAAGGGGGGAATTTCGCATAGGGGGGTTGGTTGGGGGGGATGGGTCAAACACAGGACTTTCACCCAGGAGATTCCGGTTTGTGTACCGCATGTGTCTTTAACCGTCCCGTTATTGCCGCGTGTCACGGAAGAGTAAGCACACCCACGAGCTTTCCCTAAACTCAACTGTCCCATTCCCGTGAGTTACTGAAACGTAAGCCCACCCACGACCTTTTCCTTAAACTAAATGCATCAGGAGGGATGTCAGGAGGGATGTCAGGAGGGATGTCAGGAGGGATGTCAGGAGGGATGTCAGGAGGGATGTCAGGAGGGATGTCAGGAGGGACGGCAATAGTCCCGACCAAGCATGTTTAGTTAAAGCGTGTTATATGATGCTAAAGGAGACTTTTAGCGTCAACAACGACAAAGGCACCTTTTTTAAATTTTATTATTTATTTATTTTTTGTTGAGTGTGATTAATTGCGTTAACTGTAAAATATGATTTTTATTTTCAAATGTTGTGTAATGTGAAGTAAAGTCTTTGTGCGTATGGTGTGTAATGTGATGTTGTAAATTGTATTGTCACATGATAGATTGTAGGACCCCAGGAAGAATAGTTTTTAGCTTATGCTGAAGCTAATGGGGATCCAAATAAAGCAAACAAACAAACCAAGCGTCCATATTTTACGAGATGGGAGTGGGAATCTGTTGCCAATGTGACGTAGGTCGGTGAGAACTGATAGGACGTAGCTTTGTATGAACCGATAGGACGTAGCTTTGTATGAACCGATGGGACGAAGCTTTGTATGAACCGATGGGACGTATCTCTGTATGAACCGATGGGACGTGTCTCTGTATGAACCGATGGGACGTATCTCTGTATGAACCGATGGGACGTATCTCTGTATGAACCGATGGGACGTGTCTCTGTATGAACCGATGGGACTTATCTCTGTATGAACCGATGGGACGTATCTCTGTATGAACCGATGGGACGTATCTCTGTATGAACCGATGGGACGTATCTCTGTATGAACCGATGGGACGTATCTCTGTATGAACCGATGGGACGTGTCTCTGTATGAACCGATGGGACGTATCTCTGTATGAACCGATGGGACGTGTCTCTGTATGAACCAATGGGACGCAGCTTTGTATGAACCGATGGGACGTATCTCTGTATGAACCGATGGGACGTAGCTTTGTATGAACCGATGGGACGTATCTCTGTATGAACCGATGGGACGTAGCTTTGTATGAACCGATGGGACGTAGCTCTGTATGAACCGATGGGACGTAGCTCTGTATGAACCAATGGGACGCAGCTTTGTACGAACCGATGGGACGCAGCTTTGTATGAACTGATGGGACGTAGCTCTGTATGAACCGATGGGACGCAGCTCTGTATGAACCGATGGGACGTGTCTCTGTATGAACCGATGGGACGTATCTCTGTATGAACCGATGGGACGTGTCTCTGTATGAACCGATGGGACGTATCTCTGTATGAACCGATGGGACGTGTCTCTGTATGAACCAATGGGACGCAGCTTTGTATGAACCGATGGGACGTATCTCTGTATGAACCGATGGGACGTAGCTTTGTATGAACCGATGGGACGTATCTCTGTATGAACCGATGGGACGTAGCTTTGTATGAACCGATGGGACGTAGCTCTGTATGAACCGATGGGACGTAGCTCTGTATGAACCAATGGGACGCAGCTTTGTACGAACCGATGGGACGTAGCTCTGTATGAACCGATGGGACGTATCTCTGTATGAACCGATGGGGCGTATCTCTGTATGAACCGATGGGGCGTGTCTCTGTATGAACCGATGGGACGTATCTCTGTATGAACCGATGGGACGTGTCTCTGTATGAACCGATGGGACGTGTCTCTGTATGAACCGATGGGACGCAGCTTTGTATGAACCGATGGGACGTATCTCTGTATGAACCGATGGGACGTAGCTTTGTATGAACCGATGGGACGTATCTCTGTATGAACCGATGGGACGTAGCTTTGTATGAACCGATGGGGCGTAGCTCTGTATGAACCGATGGGGCGTAGCTCTGTATGAACCAATGGGACGCAGCTTTATGCGAACCGATGGGACGCAGCTTTGTATGAACTGATGGGACGTAGCTCTGTATGAACCGATGGGACGCAGCTCTGTATGAACCGATGGGACGCAGCTCTGTATGAACCGATGGGACGTATCTCTGTATGAACCGATGGGACGTGTCTCTGTATGAACCGATGGGACGTATCTCTGTATGAACCGATGGGACGTGTCTCTGTATGAACCGATGGGACGTATCTCTGTATGAACCGATGGGACGTGTCTCTGTATGAACCAATGGGACGCAGCTTTGTATGAACCGATGGGACGTATCTCTGTATGAACCGATGGGACGTAGCTTTGTATGAACCGATGGGACGTATCTCTGTATGAACCGATGGGACGTAGCTTTGTATGAACCGATGGGACGTAGCTCTGTATGAACCGATGGGACGTAGCTCTGTATGAACCAATGGGACGCAGCTTTGTACGAACCGATGGGACGCAGCTTTGTATGAACTGATGGGACGTAGCTCTGTATGAACCGATGGGACGCAGCTCTGTATGAACCGATGGGACGCAGCTTTGTATGAACTGATGGGACGCAGCTTTGTATGAACCAATGGGGCGCAGCTTTGTACAAACCGATAGGACGTAGCTCTGTATGAAACGATGGGATGTAGCTCTGTATGAAACGATGGGACGTAGCTCTGTACGAACCAATGGGTCGCAGCTCTGTACATACTGATGGGATGACTGCAGTGCTTGCTTGACATGTAAATGGATAAATATGTGGGCAGTAATACAAGGATAGATTTGTAGATGAAGTTATACCACTGCAAAAGTATGGGTGTATGGTATGGATAATGATGACCATTAGAGCAGAGTACAGAGTGCAATGATGGAAGGGGTTTACAACCAGTAAGTGCTCCGACGGGACGTCTTTTAATTAATTCTGGAATTTTTAACCCATGTATATACATGTTTTATTAGTTTGCACTGCCCCCTTCTTAAATATATTGAATTGAATTGATTTGAATAACCACATTTGATGTTTTCTGTGTTTGCAGGGCCTCCTGTTGAACTTTAAACCAGAGGTGTTCAGTGCCCTTAAATTGGAGAGAACAGAGGAGCAGCCGTGTGAAACCGTGTCTTCGCTCGCTTCCAGCGATGCCCAGTCAAGCGCTCCCAGCTCCACCCAGAGCTCCGACTGCTCCCGGAGCGCTTCCAGCGTCGACACAGAGGAGCTGGAGCTGTCTGCCCTGCTGAGCAGGGGCTCTGTCCACGGAGAAGACAGCCTCCACGGAGAAGACAGCCTCCACGGAGAGGACAGCCTTCACGGAGAGGACAGCCTTCACGGAGAAGACAGCCTCCACGGAGATGACAGACTACACGGAGATGACAGCCTACATGGAGAGGACAGCCTACAGAGCAACGGTCCTTCCCCCGGGGACAGAGCTCTCACTCCTCCGTCTGACGGAGGACACGAGTACGTCACCATGTCCAGTTTCTATCAGATCAAGTAGTTCAGGAGGAGAAAGAGGAACAGGATCTTTATCAAACTGCTCAGAATGTTTCCAATCAGGAGAGGACACAAAATGATTGAATGGCTAAAAAAGGTCTTGCAACAAAATTGAAAATGGGACAAAAATATCAAAAGAATTGACACAACCACCGTCACCATGTTCAGTTTCTATCAGATCAAGTAGGTCAGGTAGAGGAACATTGATGGACAAACAAATAGAACGAGGATCTTTATCAATCAGAAGTGGACACAAAATTATAAAAAGGTGAAGCCATGCCCTTCCTATGTCCACAATGGGACTTTATTTCAGTAAAAATGCATCCGGTAGACAATGTTTAACCTACGACAAACTTATCTTTTAAACTGACAAGCATCAAATGTGCATTTCTTGGCTCAATTCAAACAGGATCTAAATATTATGTCACCTTGTTTTGTTGCAACAGGATGTGATGATTTTTGCCAAGAGAGATGGTGGAGCTGGGGAGCATGACCCGGCCCAGCCAGTGTTGTTTAATTGTGATGCGAAAGCTCTGAAAAATCCACTTTATTGTAGCGTGAAATTTTCACAGTGTGTCAAAGTAGGATAAAAAAAGGATTTTTACTTTTAACATTCACTTGATGCAGAATGTAGCACTTTGCAAAACGTGTGCTACTAACCCAGACGTTTCAAATGTAGCTTTTTGAGTTTTTGTTGTTGTTGCTTTTGATGCCATATGATTATATAAGTACATATTCATCATATCTTATACATGGTATACTGACATACGTCCTCTTACAGTCGCCTGGCGTTGGAGGAACTTTAGAAGATCATACCCGTGTTTCTGCATGTTTTACTACAAATCACAGAAAGATGTTTCCAGAGCATACTACCTTCAAGGCTAAAATCAATCAGTAGAGGGTCAGGTAATCTTAGCTGGAGAGAATGACCATAGATAGCAAAAGAAATGGACACAGTGATGCCATAGACTTCGATGGAGACCAGTGAAGTCTATTAGAAGCACTCCGGTGATGGCTGAGCGTTACTACGCAACCTCAAATTGAGCTTGACAACGTAGATGTGATGTGATCAACCTGTCTAAAAGTTGTAAGTCTTCTGGTAGCTGTGCCAAGAGAAATCTCAATCATTCTGTATCTGGCAGAGAGGGAGAGCATGAGTAGGAGCTTTACATGAGCGTAGAAGCAGGAGCAAAACGTTGCTGAAATATTTTGTTCCGATGCTTTCATGGACTCTCTCTGGGCTTCTACCTTGACTGTATGATGCCTCCACGTCCCCCCGATTACCTGCGAGATTCTCCTGTACTATACGGTAATTTATCTTCTGTGCGACAGAAAGTTGCGTGGTTATGACACAATCGTTAGCCTATTTTTACAAAAACAGCTGCTAAATGGCCATAACGTGAGGTACAAGGTAATGGAGCCTTTTATACATTGTCGTGTTTCTTTAGAAAAGAACAATGGACAAATAGAGTCTTTAAACGCTTCAGATGTAAAGTTATTCTCTGTCAAAGTGACGCCAAAATGAATGGGAGTCAATGGGATGCTAATGGAAGGTGATGGCTTGTTAGCATCAGAATCTCCCCAGAGGAGGTACGCTTTCCAGATGCTCGCTTACCCCCTTGAGAATTACCTATCTAGCTCTTGTGTTGGTAGCACCAAAGGTAGTCTAACAACATACATCATGCTTTGGATTCATACAGATAGGTGACAAATGAAAGTAAATCTCAATCTGAAGACTTAGTGTTTGGCACTAGACTAGACTGGTATTACCAGCTCTATCTCCACAGCGCTGTGAAGGAAGGACTGGCTACAGGAGCATACTCTCCTGGGTTTTTAGCATTTCTTTAAACCAATCCCGTTTTAGGTGGCATTAAGCTCCAGATGCAGCGACGGTGGCTCTGTTAAATAATCTCAGGAAGGAAATTGTTTTGGTGGAACATTTGCACCCGGCAAAAGAAAATGCCACACAGACATTTAATCAATTAATCTAGAAAATAATCATCAGTTTAATTGACTATAAAAGTCAAAAAATGTTTATCTTATACTGTGTTTTTCCACCACGATCCTCCAGAAGAGTTCAGAGCTCTTCTCTTAAAGATAAAAACCATTCGTTGAGGTCTTTCATTTCTTTTTCAGTTGTCACCTGTCTGTATAATGATTTGAGCTGAAATATACATAAACACCAGCGAGATCCTTTAAAAGAAAGCTGCTCGTATCTGCACTGAAACTGTTAGAGACTACACCTGTTGTGCGATTTCATCATGTGGGTGGGACAGGCTGTTCTCGTCGTTCTAAAGCACTCAGCCTTTTCTGACCGACAGCTCTGAATCACAGTTCATGTCGTTACAATCATAAGGTGAGATGTGGAAGTGTTGCTTCTGCCAGTGTTGTAGTACCCGAGACCGGACCACTTTTTTAAAGTCTCGGATTGCCACATTTGTCCTCGGTCTTATCTCGGTTTTCAAATAAAAAGTACTCTGAATTTTATTTCAAGACCATAACTGCAGGGATATCACTAAATGATTTGTTTATTGACATCATTAATGTGATTGGATGCTAAACTCCCTGCTCCAAATGCAACAAATAGCTCGACTCATGTCTAATTTGAAATGTGATCCTGTTAACTTCCTCTCACTCCCAGGAGAGTGAATGCAGGAGACAGGAGAAGAAGCTTTTGGCTGGTTACCTAAACAATAAAGAGTTAATTTGCACAAAAAGAACATGTAAAAGAAAGCACATTGCAGTGTGGTAAAGAAAGCACACAACAGTGTCTAAATTCTGCAAAGTTATGCTGACTGAGACCGCTGAGATCTTTCAGATTAATTTGAGGAGTACCTATGGTTAGCATTTTTCACATTAATCGTGCCATGCATTGTGGAGCTCACACTGGTCTTGTCTCGATAAAATGTCTCGGTCTCAATACACTCTGGTCTCGGTGATGCCTTGGTTTCGGATTAGGTGGTCTTGACTACAATACTGGCTCCAGCAACATGACCCTCCTGTTTCTGACACAATGCTGCTTCTTAATATATTCTACACAACTTACACCTCATGTTCCCAGAATGTACGCTTCTTTTTCTCCAGACTCAACTGTACTAAATACATTGTAAACTACACGGTAAAGTCTGATTGTACCAATGTTTTTATTTTAACAAAGCGTATTTTGCTGCATATCATTGTACAATAAAATATAATACATGTTAAATCAAACTGTTGCCTTGTGTTCATCTACAAAATTAAGGTAATATTCAACTTTTAAAAACAGAAACAAATCTCTCTCTAAACTATGATTGTACATGTATTTGAAGAATTCATTTCTGAAAGCAAAGGATTAATTACAGCTGGTAGAAAGACCTTGATTGTATTAACTCAACAAAATTAAAAGTTATTATTATTAAAGGACAATGTAAAGTTCCCCACAACACAGGTAATGACAATGAAAAACCAAAGAACTGGAGAGCTTCTTGGAACTAATCTTTGTGAAACTTAATAATAATCCAACGAGCAACAAGAAAAACTCCAAGGCCTTCGTTTTTACAAAGAAAAAGTAAAATGTCTTAACTACATTTGACACATTCGAAGTAGAATAAGATTAAAAACATCACTTCAACCTGTTTTGGCTTTCAGCCTTCTAAAGGAAGTTGGCTGAAGGCATTTTACCTTTTAGTAAATTAGCCATTTACAGAAATGTTGATTAATGTGCATTGTCCCAAAAATTAAATCTATATGAATAAAACACATAAATGCTAGCTTGTTGGGAAGGGGGCTCAATAATGCTCCAAAGTTAGGCCACATTTTGTTAAGACAAAAAAAACGTGGTCTGTTGACCTCTGACCTCCAGTTCTGTGAATGAAAATGGTTCTCTGGGTACCCACAAATCTCATGCACACTTTGATGTAATAATCAAATGCAGTTTTTCCTCGGCAACTATCATGATGTATTCCCAAATGATGTACAGATCTTTAAGCATGTTATCAAATGGCTTGAAAAATAGTACAAATAGCGGCTATAAATGGGAAACAATGTCCCAGTGTAGCAGAGTTAATAATTCCACTTGCCATTAAAAGGTAACTTTTTTTTTGGCCAGTAGTTTCCATATGAGACAGGCTTTTTCTGTAACATGAGCACCATCTATTGGTGCTATTCTGCAGACTTTAGGGTAAATTCTTACACACCATCACCAGTTTGCAGTAGCCTGTTTCATGGTAAGTATACTGAGCTCCACTGTTATAGTTAGATACATTTGTTCTTTGTAATATGTTATGTAGTATATGATGTGCATGTAGTATATCTACACAGGACGTCTCAAATTGTATATTAGAGATCAATTTTGTTTTGTTTCTTTTGTTTTAGCTTACATGAAAAAGCTCACCACGTTGTGCTAGCTTGCTAGTCTGGTTGAAGCTTAGCTTGATAACCTAACTTTTATGATACAACCGTGGCAACGTTAAAAAAGTAAAACTAAGTACAACAAACAAAGTAAACTGATAATTTCTGTTTTCATTTTAGCTAACTAGAGCTCTTTATAGTGACAAATGTGATTGTGAGACACTCCAATGCCTTCATTGTACTTCTTTAAAAAAAAACTGGACGCTGAAACGTGTTGAAGTGATTTTTTTTATCTCATTCAAGTCTGAATGTGCCAGATATAATAAAAGCATTTCATCTGTTTTCTTGGATTTTTCCTTGACGCTCACAGTTAATGCAGGTTTGTTTTTCTTGTCCTTTGACGCAAGTCAGAGCTTCCAGGCGTTTTTCATCATAAGAATAAAGTAGACGTCGCTGTCGATGGAGGCGCTGACGCCGCTGTAATAGTTGATGAACTCTTCTTTGGTCACCTGTTGGTTAGAGGAAAGATGTTACTGTCGAGAGAGTCGCAGCGTGACAAAGATCAAAGTGAATCACAGAGTTTTACTACGAAGTAAAGATAAGAGAAAAGGTCTGTTAATTAATCAGACGGCTGCTGTTTCCATCCAAGTGAGACAAAAGTCAAGTTTATTTTATTTACGTATACTTTCTGTAAGACAATCTGTAGATATTCCCTGAAACATTCTGTCGAAGAAGAGGGGCCTTATTTTAACAATCTGAGCACACGGCGAGAATGCGCCTGGTGCAGGTGTGTTTAGGGCGTGTCCAAATCCACTTTTGCTAGTTTGATAATGGTAAAAAAGGGTCCGTGCGCCAGGCGCCTGGTCCTAAAGGGTTGTTCTTAGTGTCTTCATTAATCAGAGGTGTGTTTTGGGCGTAACATGCAATCAACCAATCAGAGATCATCTCCCATTCCCTTTAAAAGCCAGGCGCGTTTTGGACCTTGGTGGATTTGCACCGTAATATTTTTATTTGTTTCTTCTGCATGTGTGTGTGCTGCTGTGTGTGTGTGTGTGTGTGTGCTGATGTGTGTGTGTGTGTGTGTGTGTGTGTGTGTTTGTGCTGCTGTGCGTCCCTGTGTGTGTAACAAGCATAGTGTGCGCGCACTGTGCACGAGCCTAGGAGCATTTTACTAATGCTCTGTTAAAATAACAATGAAATGCTGCGTTATTGACTTTGGACCAGGTTTTTGTTGGTAAATGGTGCCATCACTTCCCGCTGCCTCAAGATAGCAATACTCCCAGAATGCACCTGAACACACCTCCCTGTAAGACCAGCACGCCCAGAATGCACCTGAACACACCTCCCTGTAAGACCAGCAAGCCCAGAATGCACCTGAACACACCTCCCTATAAGACCAGCATGCCCAGAATGCACCTGAACACACCTCCCTGTGCATTTGTTATTTAAACGACGTGGGGGCTGGACGGGAAACTGACATCTGTGTCAGTCTAAAACTAGCAAAGACCCTGGAGTCGGGCTTTGCGCTGCGCTGGGCGCTTTTTACTCCACTACATTCGTCTGTTACAGCTTTAGTTACTACTTACTTTACACATTAAGATTTCAAACAAAACACATGTAGTTTATATGTATCAATGCAGGACTTTGACTATAACTGTCTAGTATTTTTACAGTGTGGTATTAGTACTTTTACTGAAGTAAAGGAATACTTCTTCCACCGCTTGTGTGACTTCACTTTTTTGAAGGAAGACAAAGTACTAAGTCTGTTAGTGACAATACACTAACAGTGAAATTATGAGACAGATAATTTAACCCAAAAATAAATAAAAAATGAGCTTCATGTTTGGATGGAAACAGCATGTGAGGAGTGTGTCTGAGTCCAGACACTGAAATGGAAAAGGATGATTTGGGTTTTGATTGAAGGACAGAGTGAAAAGTCAGAGTCAACCGCTGTGTGAAAAGTCAACAATCAGAAAGAAAACTATTTCACTACTGAGGTTTGTATCTTGTATGGTTCTTTGACAAATTCCAGACTGATCTCATGAAGTGGTGTATGACACGTCAATTCATATGCCATTATTGCCGTGTTATCAAGACGCACACTCGCTTTTTAACGTGTTTAACAACGCCGTTTGGCCTCCATTGACTTACATTACTTTGCAATTGCGTGTGAATTGATGCTGTAGCGAGTAGTATGAAAGGCCAAAAATCCACGTAAGGAGGTTGGTCTGGAGGCTGGTTTGGTCCTGTCAAACACAGGACTTTCACCCAAAAGACCGGGAATCATATTCTGCGTGTCACATTTCCTAAACCCAAATGGTTGTTCTTTTCCTAAACCCAACTGTAGCCTCGCAATAGCACTTAGCCTCGCAATAACACGTAGCCATGCGATAGCACTTAGCCTCACGATAGCACTTAGCCTTGCGATAACACGTAGCCACGCGATAGCACTTAGCCTCGCGATAACACGTAGCCACGCGATAGCACGTAGCCTCGCGATGACACGTAGCCTTGCGATGACACTTAGCCACGCGATAGCACTTAGCCACGCGATAGCACTTAGCCTCGTGATAACACGTAGCCATGCGATAGCACTTAGCCTCGCAATAGCACTTAGGCTCGCGATAACACGTAGCCACGCGATAACATGTAGCCACGCGATAGCACTTAGCCTCGCGATAGCACTTAGCCTCGTGATAACACGTAGCCACGCGATAGCACTTGGCCTCGCGATAGCACTTAGCCTTGCGATAGCACTTAATTCAATTCAATTTTAT
This sequence comes from Perca flavescens, assembly GCF_004354835.1. Classification (NCBI taxonomy): domain Eukaryota; kingdom Metazoa; phylum Chordata; class Actinopteri; order Perciformes; family Percidae; genus Perca; species Perca flavescens. The sequence continues at coordinate 32,322,046 of NC_041346.1, forward strand.
TTATAGTATCAAATCATAACAGAGTTATCTCGAGACACTTTACAGATAGAGTAGGTCTAGACCACACTCTATAATTTACAAAGCCCCAACAATTACAGTAATTCCCTCAAGAGCAAGCATTAGCAGTGGCTATTGCGACAGTGGCGAGGAGAAACTCCCTTTTAGGAAGAAACCTCGGCAGACCCAGACTCTTGGTAGGCGGTGTCTGACGGGGCCGGTTGGGGGTGTGAAGGCGATAATAGTCGCATTAAAGATAGTGGAACAGTGACTTTGAAGGTAGTCGTTGTAGTTCATGTCACAGCAGGACGTTGCGGGATGAAACGTGGCGCTGCAGAGCACGGGGGGGTGCAGCAGACGCAGCAGGACGCGGCCGGGCGTTGAAGGGAATCGCAGAGCATGGCTCTGCGAAGAAGAAACATAAGGACTCCGGGGAGTAAACTCCCTTAGCCTCGCGATAGCACTTAGCGATAGCACTTAGCCTCGCGATAACACGTGGCCACACAATAACACGTAGCCTCACGATAACAAGCCACGTGGCTTTAGAAAGTGGCGTGTATGTTTACGCTGTGACGTTGCAGACTGCTGTCCGCTGAATACAGCGTAGACATACACGCTGATAGCTGAAAATGCGTCCAGATAACACGCCACTTGGCTTTAGGAAAGTGGCGTGTATGTTTACGTGAAGTCATGATGTCATGTTGCAAATTCAATGTATTTCTCTTTGTTGTATATTTAACCCTCGTGTTGTCTTCCTGTAGACCAGCAACTTCTGGGTCAAAATTTTAAGTTACTTACTGTTGTCACTTTTCCCGAAGTTCGATTTTTGTGGACATTTTTGTTGTTGTTTTAACCAAGCTTTTGAAGTTTTCATGCAACTAGGACTACAGTTGAAAATTAGCCGACTGGCTAACACTGGCACATTTACAGAGTTGATTAATGTGCATTGTCCTAATCAAATGAATACATCTTAATCTTAATACTTTCTCCGACAGTTTTTGTCACTTTTTGGCTGTTTTTGTTGTTTTTTCCCTACATTTTTGTCACTTTTTTCAAAGTTCTTTAATCAATAGTTTTTTCTTTAAATGCTATAAAATTATAAAAACACCCAAATTCAATGAAAGTAGTGAACTGATCAGTTTTTTAACTTGTGAAGAGCGTTGTAGAGAATCATCACCGTTATTTTTTTTTGACAATTTGGTTTAAGGAAACCCAAATTTCTGACAACAGGAGGGTTAAAAAAGTAAAAACCATACATTATGCTTTTCCGAATATTCCCAGAGTCAACAGTGAGCAGTCTCTGTGAAAAGAAACAGAAAACACCATGAAATGGAAACCTCCGCCGCCCGAACAATGAGCTTGTTTACCAGAAGGACGCTAAGTCACAGTTTCCAGGCATTTCTCATCATCACAATAAAGTAGACATCTGTATCGATGGATGCACTCACACCAGCATAATAATTCATAAACTCCTCCTTGGTCACCTTCAGAGAGTAATATCAGCATCAATATAAATGTATATCAATAATTACACAAACTGTAAACATTCGGGCTGTTCTCATGAAGCATTTGTACATAATTGTTGTGAAAATTAAAGCACTGTAATCTGTATGTATTCCTGGTATTTATTTAGTATTTAGTTAAGGAGAAAACACGAGACTTTCACCCAGGAAACAGGTGTTCGTGTCCTGAAGAAGTTAAGGAGAAAACACAAGACTTTCACCCAGGAAACAGGTGTTCATGTCCTGAAGAAGTTAAGGAGAAAACACAAGACTTTCACCCAGGAAACAGGTGTTCGTGTTCTGAAGAAGTTAAGGAGAAAACACAAGACTTTCACCCAGGAAACAGGTGTTCATGTCCTGAAGAAGTTAAGGAGAAAACACAAGACTTTCACCCAGGAAACAGGTGTTCGTGTCCTGAAGAAGTTAAGGAGAAAACACAAGACTTTCACCCAGGAAACAGGTGTTCGTGTCCTGAAGAAGTTAAGGAGAAAACACAAGACGTTCACCCAGGAAACAGGTGTTCGTGTCCTGAAGAAGTTAAGGAGAAAACACGAGACTTTCACCCAGGAAACAGGTGTTCGTGACCTGAAGAAGTTAAGGAGAAAACACGAGACTTTCACCCAGGAAACAGGTGTTCGTGTCCTGAAGAAGTTAAGGAGAAAACACGAGACTTTCACCCAGGAAACAGGTGTTCGTGTCCTGAAGAAGTTAAGGAGAAAACACGAGACTTTCACCCAGGAAACAGGTGTTCGTGTCCTGAAGAAGTTAAGGAGAAAAAGATTTAGACTTTCACCCAGGAAACAGGTGTTCGTGTCCTGAAGAAGTTAAGGAGAAAACACGAGACTTTCACCCAGGAAACTGGTGTTCGTGTCCTGAAAGAGTTAAGGAGAAAACAAGAGACTTTCACCCAGGAAACAGGTGTTCGTGTCCTGAAGAAGTTAAGGAGAAAACACAAGACTTTCACCCAGGAAACAGGTGTTCGTGTCCTGAAGAAGTTAAGGAGAAAACACAAGACTTTCACCCAGGAAACAGGTGTTCGTGTCCTGAAGAAGTTAAGGAGAAAACACAAGTGTTTAACTCCAAACCACTAGTTGTTTTGGTGCCTAAGCTTAAGTATCGCATTAACTTCCTTTTTTGTCAGCTAAACTCAACTGTAACAGCCTCTGAAAGGACCGTCACCTTACGGGGCTCTGTACCCGGCTTTTCAAGGCTAAATTTAACTATAAAGACCGCTGAACTTAACTGTCACATGGACGGCCGGTGGTTGTCTAATTTCATAGGATACATATGAATTGTTGTGCTTAACTTTTCTTACAGTATTATACAAATCGGTTCATGAGAATGCTTTTGTTAATGATGGTTATTATAAAGTGCTACCAGAGAGTTTATTACCTTTCCATCTTTGTCATACGGAGAGTCAAAGTTGTCCAGAAACTTCCTGAAGATTTGATCCTCTGTCCACTCCCCGTTCTGATACTTGGGATGGTGCTTAACGTTATAAACCCCTTGCAGGTCTTCGACAGTGATCACCCCGTCACCTGTCTTATCCAGCTTCCGAAATGCCTCCATCACCACCTCCTTCCTGGCCTTTGACATCTCTGGCTGCAGTTAACACATGAACTTTAGGACATGGAATGCTGCTCAGCTCCCCAATTACCTGTCTGAATATTTACTAGGTTTAAAAAAAAATCTAATATACCGTATTTTTCGGACTATAAGTCGCTCCGGAGTATAAGTCGCATCAGTCAAAAAATGCGTCATGAAGAGAAAAAAAACATATATAAGTCGCACCGGACTATAAGTCGCATTTATTTAGATTATAAATACAAGAGTTATTCAACTACACAATAGCACACAGAACAATACGCTGAATACGGTAGGTGTCCGGTATGTTAACGTAACACATGAACAGTTATTGAACTATACAATAGCACACAGAACAACTAGCTAGCAGGGCGTAACTGCACCGTGAACGAGCCCCTCCCGACTCCTTCCTCCTCCTCTGGCCATCTTGCTTTCAGCCCACGATTAGCCGATTAGCTTTCTTTGTTTTCTTCATTGCAGTAAGAGTCACCTTTTCTCCAGTCTCCCTCATAAGTTTCTCCCTCATTTCAAACTCTTTCTGCTGCTCCATTACCGTTTTCGGGGCTGCATATTTTACTACCTGCAGTTTATCTCTTTTCTTTCTCAGTTGTCTTTAGGAGCAGCGTTCTAGTTGTCACAAGCCTAGAGCGCCCTCTCGCGGCTGTAGACGGTAATGTTTTCAGTATGAATTAACATGTAAAAACATGTTAAATTATATATATTTTGATATATAAGTCGCACCTGACTATAAGTCGCAGGACCAGCCAAAGTAGGAAAAAAAGTGCGACTTATAGTCCGGAAAATACGGCAGGCGCTAAAACAATACTTTTAAAACGGTGCTGGTGTCTAAACGGGGCCTTAACCGATACTTAACTTTTTTTTTATTTCACACGGACGTGTGTCTTCTACAGGAGCAGAAACCTTTGTTTCACATCCTCACAGTTCGTGGTTAGTCCACCTCAGATGGTTTAGACATTATGGCTGACAATAAAAATCCTTATTGAGAAATAAACAGGATTTTTACTTACAGGACCACACTGTTGAGTATAATTAACACCGGGTTTCCTTACCCAACCCTTATATTTACCCTCAACGTAAGGAGAAACTCGTCAAAGTCGATGGTCCCGCTCCTGTCCTTGTCAAAGATTTGAAAAAGATCAATGGCTTCTTTCTTCTCAATCTGGACCCCGTAATCACTCAAGCCCTTCAGGAACTCCTTCAGGTCCAGGGAGCGGCTGTTGTCATCATCCATTATTTTGAAGGTTCTGACAAACACAGTGTCAGTGTGAAATCTTTTTATAATGCTTTACAAACATGACAACTGCATTCCAACTTCACATCAGTAAATACATATTTGTAGTTATAGTGAAAGTACTTATTGGTGGACAAAGTATTTAGACCTTTTACTTAAAGAGCCTGTATTATACTCCTTTTCAGCATCATAGTATAGTATGTTGAAAAAAATAGGAGAATATGGACCGGATGTACCCAGCAGAGTACTCCAGGAATCTGGTGACCAGCTCACTTACAATCTCTTTAGCATGACATCACATTACATGCCATTTAGCTGATGCTTTTATCCAAAGTGACTTACAATTGCTATATATGTCGGAGGTTGCACACCTCTGGAGCAACTAGGGGTTAAGTGTCTTGCTCAGGGACAAATTGCTTGATGTATCACAGTAAGCATTAAACCCTGGTCTCCCACATCAAAGGTATGTGTCATATCCACTGCGCTATCACCACCAACACTAGCGTGAGCTGTCATGAGAGCATCCTTTCATACTGCATTTCTGTGTGGTTTGCTGCGGGTTCTGCTGCAGACAAAAAGGCTCTGCAGAGAATTATCAAGATTGCAGAAAGAATCACTGGTTGCCCCCTCCCCTTCCTGTCAGATATTACACTCTCTCAAGAGCCAAGAACATCATCAAGGACAATACTCATCCTGGCCACCACCTGCTTCAATTGTTACCCTCTGGTAGGCGTTATAGGTCTATACAATCCAGCACCACCAGATTTAAAAATAGCTTATTCCCATATGCAATACTTTCCCTAAACAAAGGTAGTTAGACAAAGCCAGTCACTGACTGTCACCTCCTGCACTTCTACACTTGTAAGGATTATTTATTGTATTTATTGTATGCAGCCAGTGGAGTAGTGCTCCTAATTTCGCTCTATTGTAAAGTACAATGACAATAAATGCATTCAAATTCAAATCATACCACCCTGCTTGAAGTGAGCTACCGGTTCCCAAAAAAGCATCCTTGGAGGACCTGAACGACTGTAGACCGGTAGCACTCACTCCTGTTGTAATAAAGTGTTTTGAGAAACTGAGCTCCTCTCTCCTCTCTCTTTCCATCTGTGTGCATCCATGTCCCAGAAGTGCTTGTTACTAGCTTAGCTCTGGTGAGCTTATTCCCCAGAGCCCTTATGTTTTTTTCACCCAGAGTTTTCCTTGGATTAGGGTGGCACCTAAATCCTGGTTGCAGCTGTCGCCGTGGTCCTTCTCCGCGCCCTGCTACATCCTGTGACACCCTGTCGTGCCCTGCTACACCATGAACTACTACAACTGCTATTTTTAGTCATTGTTCCATTATCTTTATTGTGACTATTATTGCCACTGTTCGTCACACCCCAACCGGCACCGTCAGACACCACCTACCAAAACCCTGGGTCTGACCGAGGTTTCTCACCACTTGCTCTTGGGGGAATAACTGGAATTGTTGGGAAGAGTGTGGTCTAGACCTACTCTATCTGTAAAGTGTCCTGAGATAATTCTTGTTAATATATGATACTATAAATAAAATTGAATTGAAGTGAATACTATGACTTTTTTCAAAATACTATACTGTGAATGTTTTTAGACTTTTTTCGACATACTATACTATGAATTCTTTCGACATATGTTGAAAAAAGTCATAGTATAGTATGTCAAAAAAGTCGAAAAAAGTCATATCAATGTATGTTGTAAAAACTATTTCAAAGTCATAGTATAGTATATTGAAAACAGAGATTTGAACCTACAACCTCAGATTATGAAGTATTACTTGAATAAGTCTATAAAAGTCCTAGTATAGTATGTCTATAAAAGTCCTAGTATAGTATGTCGAAAAAAGTGGGGTGGCAGTAGCAGTCCGGGAACCGGAGGGTTGCTGGTTCAAGTCCCAGTACGGACCAAAGTACAGAGTGTGCATTGGTAGCTGGAGAGATGCCCGTTCACCTCGTGACACTGCCAGGTGTTCTTGAGCAAGGCACCGTACACCCCCCAACCAGTCAGGGGGCTGGTCCAGCACTGGCAGCCCACTCACTCTGACATCTCTAGGTCCTGAGCGTGTGTGTCTGTATTTCAGGCCTGTGTGTAGTGATTTCTAACAAACTGAGTCACTGGGGATCAATAAACAGTATAAATGAAGAAAAGTCGAAAAAAAAGTCATAGTCGTGTTTAAGATTTTTTTAGACATACTATACTATGACTTCTTTAGACTTCTTTCGACATACTATATTATGACTTCTTTCGACATACTATACTATGACTTTATTTAAAACTTTTTCTCCGTATGGGCCAGTGGTGGCCTAAAGGTTAAAGAAGAAGTTTTGTTAGCGGGAGGTTGCTGGTTCAATCCCCAGACTGACAGGATCAGGATCTGGGAGGTCTTAGTTTTTCCTCCAGAGCTGAGAGAGACTTTCATCTTTCAGTCGCCCCACTCAGCTTGTTGGAGCTGTTTTTAAACTTCCTGCAGCTTCTTCCTCTCTCTGGTTCATCGGTCCCGAGGAGAAGGGCGCCGGCTGCCACCGTAGACACCGCTGGTTCGATCCCAGCCAGAGGTAAGGCCACAACTACACACACATTCAGAACTTAAAGGGTTGCTTTGCGTTCTCAAACATGCGTTTGCGTCGATTTCAACTTGCAAATTTCTGGATTTCCAGCATCCACCAATGAGGAAGAATCAGAGTGAAGGTGAGTCAAAGCTACTAGTTAGCTTAGCAGGCACTTTTCATAACTATATCAAAATGGATTAAAGTGTTTTCTTGTGTAAAACACCTTAAAATATGAAATATAATACAACTTTTTTATCCAGCTGAAGCCAAAAAACCTTCAAATAATCTTTTTTTTTTCGGCATAGTATACTATGAGTTTTTTTATACTTTTTTCGACATAATATACTATAACTTTTTTCAAAATAGTATACTATGACTCTTATAGACTTTTTTCGACCACTATACTATGACTTTTTTTGACATAGTATACTATGACTTTTATAGACTTTTTTTGACTACTATACTATGACTTTTTTCGACTTTTTTCGACATACTATACTATGAATTTTTTCGACATAGTATACTATGAATTTTTTAAGCTTTTTTCGACTACTATACTATGAGTTTTTAAACTTTTTACGACAATATTATACTATGACTTTTTAGTTTTTTCAACTACTATACTATGACTTTTTTAGACTTTTTACTATATATATAATACATATAATACAACTTTATTGTCCAGCTGAAGCGAAAAAACTTCAAATAACCTTTTTTTTGACATACTGTACTATGAGTTTTTTGAAAAATAGTATATGACTCTTATAGACTTTTTTCAACTACTATACTATGACTTTTTTTAAAACTTTTTTCTAAATATGGGCCAGTGGTGGCCTAAAGGTTAAAGAACGTAGACACCGCTGGTTCGATCCCAGCCAGAGGTAAGGCCACAACTACACACACATTCAGAACTTAAAGGGTTGCTTTGCGTTCTCAAACATCGGGCAATGCGTTTGCGTTGCGTTTGCGTTGCGTTTGGGTTGCGTTTGCGTTGGGGTTGCGTTTGGGTTGCGTTTGCGTCGATTTCAACTTGCGAATTTCTGGATTTCCAGCATCCACCAATGAGGAAGAATCAGAGTGAAGGTGAGTCAAAGCTACTAGTTAGCTTAGCAGGCACTTTTCATAACTATATCAAAATGGATTAAAGTGTTATCTTGTGTAAAACACCTTAAAATATGGAATATAATAAAACTTTATTGTCCTGCTGAAGCCAAAAAAACCTTCAAATAACCTTCTTTTTTCAACTACTATAGTATGACTTTTTTAGACTTTTTTCGACATACTATACTGTGACTTTTTTCGGCTTTTTTCGACATACTATACTGTGACTTTTTTCGGCTTTTTTCGACATACTATACTATTACTTTTTTCGACATACTATACTATGACTTTTTTAGACTTTTTTTGACATACTATACTATGACTTTTTTCGACTACTATAGTATGACTTTTTTAGACTTTTTTCAACATAGTATACTATGACTTTTTTCGCCATACTATACTATTACCTTTTTCGACTTTTTTCCACATACTATACTATGACTTTTTTCGCCTTTTTTCGACATACTATACTATTACTTTTTTTGACTTTTTTTCGACATACTATACTATGACTTTTTTTGACATATTATACTATGACTTTTTTAGACTTTTTTTCGACATATTATACTATGATTTTTTTAGACTTTTTTCAACATACTATAGTATGACTTTTTTTGACAATACTATACTATGACTTTTTTAGACTTTTTTCGACATACTATACTATGACTTTTTTCGACATATTATACTATGACTTTTTTAGACTTTTTTCAACATACTATACTATGACTTTTTTCGACATACTATACTATGACTTTTTTTGACATGTTATACTATGACTTTTTTCGACTACTATAGTATGACTTTTTTAGACTTTTTTCAACGTAGTATACTATGACTTTTTTAGACATACTATACTATTACCTTTTTCGACTTTTTTCCACATACTATACTATGACTTTTTTTGACATATTATACTATGACTTTTTTAGACTTTTTTAGACATACTATACTATGACTTTTTTCGACTTTTTTAGACATACTAATACTATGACTTTTTTTGACATGTTACGTATACTATGACTTTTTTTGACTTTTTTCGACATACTATACCATGACTTTTTTCGACTACTATAGTATGACTTTTTTAGACTTTTTTTAACATAGTATACTATGACTTTTTTCGACATACTATACTATGACTTTTTTCGACTTTTTTCAACATACTATACTGTGACTTTTTTTGGCTTTTTTCGACATACTATACTATGACTTTTTTCGACATATTATACTATGACTTTTTTAGAATTTTTTTCGACATGCTATACTATGACTTTTTTTGACATATTATACTATGACTTTTTTAGACTTTTTTCAACATACTATACTATGACTTTTTTCGACATACTATACTATGACTTTTTTTGACATGTTATACTATGACTTTTTTCGACTTTTTTCGACATACTATACTATGACTTTTTTTGACTACTATACTATGACTTTTTTCGACTTTTTTCAACGTAGTATACTATGACTTTTTTCGACATACTATACTATGACTTTTTTCGACTTTTTTCAACATACTATACTGTGACTTTTTTTGGCTTTTTTCGACATACTATACTATTACCTTTTTCGACTTTTTTCCACATACTATACTATGACTTTTTTCGGCTTTTTTCGACATACTATACTATTACTTTTTTGACTTTTTTCGACATACTATACTATGACTTTTTTCGACATTATACTATGACTTTTTTTGACTTTTTTAGACATACTATACTATGACTTTTTTGACATATTATACTATGACTTTTTTTAGACTTTTTTAGACATACTATACTATGACTTTTTTCGACTTTTTTAGACATACTAATAATATGACTTTTTTTGACATGTTATACTATGACTTTTTTTGACTTTTTTCGACATACTATACTATGACTTTTTTCGACTACTATAGTATGACTTTTTTAGACTTTTTTCAACATAGTATACTATGACTTTTTTCGACATACTATACTATGACTTTTTTCGACTTTTTTCAACATACTATACTGTGACTTTTTTTGGCTTTTTTCGACATACTATTATACTATTACCTTTTTTGACTTTTTTCCACATACTATACTATGACTTTTTTTGGCTTTTTTCTACATAGTATACTATTACTTTTTTCGACTTTTTTTGACATACTATACTATGACTTTTTTCGACATTTTATACTATGACTTTTTAGACTTTTTAGACATTTTATACTATGACTATTTTATGACTTTTTTTTTCGACTTTTTTCAACATAGTATACTATGACTTTTTTTTTGACTTTTTTTCCACATACTATACTATGACTTTTTTTTGACATATTATACTATGACTTTTTAGACTTTTTTCAACATACTATACTATACTTATTTATGACTTTTCTTGACATACTATACTATGACTTTTTTCGACTTTTTTTTCAACATACTATACTATGACTTTTTTTTTTTCGACTTTTTTTTCACATACTATACTATGACTTTTTTTTTTGGACTTTTCACTATACTATACTTTTTTTTTTTTTCCACATACTATACTATACTATTTTTTGACTTTTTTTCGACATACTATACTATGACTTTTTTCGACATACTATACTATGACTTTTTCGACTTTTTTCAACATACTATACTATGACTTTTTTTGGCTTTTTTCGACATACTATACTATTACCTTTTTCGACTTTTTTCCACATACTATACTATGACTTTTTTTGACTTTTTTCGACATACTATACTATGACTTTTTCGACATATTATACTATGACTTTTTTTCGACAAACTATACTATGACTTTTTTTGACATATTATACTATGACTTTTTTCGACTTTTTTCCACGTACTATACTATGACTTTTTTCGGCTTTTTTCGACATACTATACTATTACTTTTTTTGACTTTTTTCGACATACTATACTATGACTTTTTTTGACATATTATACTATGATTTTTTTAGACTATTTTAGACATACTATACTATGACTTTTTTTGACATATTATACTATGATTTTTTTTTACAATACTATACTATGACTTTTTTCGACATACTATACTATGACTTTTTTCGACATACTATACTATGACTGGCTCTGGGGACGTGGAACGTCACCTCTCTGTGGGGGAAGGAGGTGGGGTGCTACCGGTTAGATCTGGTGGGGCTTACCTCTCGCACAGTCTCGGGTTCTGGAACCATACTCCTGGATAGGGGTTGGACTCTTTTCTTCTCCGGAGTTGCCCAGGGTGTGAGGCGCCCGGGCGGGTGTGGGGATACTCACAAGCCCCGGCTGGCGCCCGCTGTGTTGGAGTTTACCCGGTGGGCCGGAGGGTCGCCTCCCTCGCCTGCGGGTTGTGGGGAAAACTCTGACTGTTGTTTGTGCATATGCACCAAACAGGAGTTCGGAGTATTCGGCCTTCTTGGAGACCTTGACTGGAGTCCTGCATGGGGCTCCAGTGGGGACTCCATTGTTCTACTGGGGGACTTCAACGCACACGTGGGCAATGATGGAGACACCTGGAGGCGTGATTGGGAGGAACGGCCTCCTGATCTAAACCAGAGTGGTTGTTTGTTGTTGGACTTCTGTGCTAGTCATGGATTGTCTATAACGAACACCATGTTCGAACATAGGGATGCTCATAAGTGTACCTGGTACCAGAGCACCCTAGGCCGAAGGTCAATGATCGATTTCATAATCGTTTCATCTGATCTGAGGCCGTATGTTTTGACACTTTCGGGTGAAGAGAGGGGCAGAGCTGTCAACCGATCACCATCTGGTGGTGAGTTGGGTCAGGGGGGGGGGAAGACTCTGGACAGACCTGGTAAGCCCAAACGTGTAGTGCGGGTAAATTGGGAACGTCTGGAGGCCCCTGTCCGACAGACTTTCAACTCACACCTCCGGGGCGGAGCTTTCGTGCATCCCTGTGGAGGCTGGGGGCATTGAACCCGAGGGACAATGTTCAAAGTTTCCATTGCTGAAGCTGCGGCGAGGAGCTGTGGTCTTAGGATCTTAGGTGCCTCAAGGGGCGGTAACCCCACGAACACCGTGGTGGACACCGGTGGTCAGGGAAGCCGTCCGACTGAAGAAGGAGTCTTTCCGGGATATGTTATCCCGGAGGACTCGAGGCAGTTGCAGGGTACCGAAGGGCCCGAAGGGCTGCAGCCTCTGCCGTGAAAGAGGCAAAGCAGCGGGTGTGGAGAAGTTTGGAGAAGACATGGAGAAGGACTTCGGTCGGCACCAAAGTGTTTCTGGAAAACTGTTCGCCACCTCAGGAGGGGAAGGGGAACCATCCAAGCTGTGTACAGTAAGGATGGGACACTGTTGACCTCCACTGAGGAGGTAATAGGGCGGTGGAGGGAGCACTTTGAGGAACTCCTGAATCCGACTAATCGCCCTCTATGTTAGAGGCAGAGCTGGAGGATAACGGGATTGTCGCCGATTTCCCAGGCGGAAGTCACTGATGTAGTCAAACAACTACACAGTGGCAAAGCCCCGGGATTGATGAGATCCGTCCCAGAAATGCTCAAGGCTCTGGGTGTGGAGGGGCTGTCCTGGTTGACACGCCTCTTCAACATTGCGTGGAAGTCTGGGACGGTGCCAAAGGAGTGGCAGACTGGGGTGGTGGTTCCTCTTTTAAAAAGGGGGACCAGAGGGTGTGTGCCAATTATAGGGGTATCACACTTCTCAGCCTCCCTGGTAAAGTCTACTCAAGGTGCTGGAAAGGAGGGTTCGGCCGATAGTCGAACCTCGGGTTGAGGAGGAACAATGCGGATTCCGTCCTGGTCGTGGAACAACGGACCAGCTCTTCACTCGCAAGGATCCTGGAGGGAGCCTGGGAGTATGCCCAACCGGGTCTACATGTGTTTTGTGGATTTGGAGAAGGGATGACCGGGTCCCCCGGGAGATACTGTGGGAGGTGCTGCGGGAGTATGGGGTGAGGGGTCTCTACCAGGGCCATCCAATCTCTGTATGACCAAAGTGAGAGCTGTGTCCGGGTTCTCGGTAGTAAGTCGGACTCGTTTCAGGTGAGGGTTGGCCTCCGCCAGGGCTGCGCTTTTGTCACCAATCCTGTTTGTAATATTTATGGACAGGATATCGAGGCGTGGTCGGGGTGGGGAGGGGTTGCAGTTTGGTGGGCTGGGGATCTCATCGCTGCTCTTTGCAGATGATGTGGTCCTGATGGCATCATCGGCCTGCGACCTTCAGCACTCACTGGATCGGTTCGCAACCGAGTGTGAAGCGGTTGGGATGAGGATCAGCACCTCTAAATCGGAGGCCATGGTTCTCAGCAGGAAGCCGATGGAATGCCTTCTCCAGGTAGGGAATGAGTCCTTACCCCAAGTGAAGGAGTTCAAGTACCTTGGGGTTTTGTTCGCGAGTGAGGGGACAATGGAGCGGAGATTGGTCGGAGAATCGGGCGCAGCGGGTGCGGTATTGCATTCAATCTATCGCGCACCGTTGTGGCGAAAAAGAGCTGAGCCAGAAGGCAAAGCTCTCGATCTACCGGTCAGTTTTCGTTCCTACCCTCACCTATGGTCATGAAGGCTGGGTCATGACCGAAAGAACGAGATCCAGGGTACAAGCGGCGAAATGGGTTTCCTCAGGAGGGTGGCTGGCGTCTCCCTTAGAGATAGGGTGAGAAGCTCAGTCATCCGTGAGGAGCCTCGGAGAGCCGCTGCTCCTTTGCGTCCGAAAGGAGCCAGTTGAGGTGGTTCGGGCATCTGGTAAGGATGCCCCTGGGCGCCCCCTAGGGAGGTGTTCCAGGCACGTCCAGCTGGGAGGAGGCCTCGGGAAGACCCAGGACTAGGTGGAGGGATTATATCTCCAACCTGGCCTGGGAACGCCTCGATCCCCAGTCGGAGCTGGTTAATGTTGCTCGGGAAAGGGAAGTTTGGGGTCCCCTGCTGGAGCTGCTCCCCCCGCGACCCGACACCGGATAAGCGGACGAAGATGGATGGATGGATGGACTATACTATGACTTTTTTAGAGTTTTTTCAACATATCATACTATGACTTTTTTCGACATACTATACTATGACTTTATTTAAAAGTTCTTTTTACGTACAGGCCAGTGGTGGCCTAAAGGTTAAAGAAGAAGTTTTGTTAGCAGGAGGTTGCTGGTTCAATCCCCAGACTGACAGGATCTGGGAGGTCTTAGTTTTTCCTCCAGAGCTGAGAGAGACTTTCATCTTTCAGTCGCCCCACTCAGCTTGTTGGAGCTGTTTTTAAACTTCCTGCAGCTTCTTCCTCTCTCTGGTTCATCGGTCCCGAGGAGAAGGGCGCCGGCTGCCACCGTAGACACCGCTGGTTCAATCCCAGCCAGAGGTAAGGCCACAACTACACACACATTCAGAACTTAAAGGGTTGCTTTGCGTTCTCAAACATCGGGCGTTGCGGTTGCGTTTGCGTCGATTTCAACTTGCGAATTTCTGGATTTCCAGCATCCACCAATGAGGAAGAATCAGAGTGAAGGTGAGTCAAAGCTACTAGTTAGCTTAGCAGGCACTTTTTATAACTATATCAAAATGGATTAAAGTGTTATCTTGTGTAAAACACCTTAAAATATGGAATATAATACAACTTTATTGTCCTGCTGAAGCCAAAAAACCTTCAAATAACCTTCTTTTATCGACTACTATACTGTGACTTTTTTCGACTTTTTTCAACATACTATACTATTACCTTTTTCGACTTTTTTCCACGTACTTTTTTAGACATATTATACTATGACTTCTTTTGACTTTTTTTGACATAGTATACTATGACTCATTTCGACATACTATACTATGACTTTTTTCGAAATACTATACTATGACTTTTTACGACATACTATACTGTGACTTTTTTCGGCTTTTTTCGACATACTATACTATGACTTTTTTTGACTACTATAGTATGACTTTTTTAAACTTTTTTCAACATAGTATACTATGACTTTTTTCGACATACTATACTATGACTTTTTTCAACTTTTTTCCACATACTATACTATGACTTTTTTCGACATATTATACTATGACTTTTTTAGACTTTTTTAGACATACCATACTACTGTATGACTTTTTTCGGCTTTTTTCGACAAACTATACCATGACTTTTTTTGACATATTATACTATGACTTTTTTAGACTTTTTTCAACATACTATACTATGACTTTTTTCGACATACTATACTATGACTTTTTTCGACTTTTTTCGACATACTATACTATGACTTTTTTTGACATATTATACTATGACTTTTTTAGACTTTTTTCAACATACTATACTATGACTTTTTTCGACATACTATACTATGACTTTTTTAGACTTTTTTCAACATACTATACTATGACTTTTTTTGACATATTATACTATGACTTTTTTAGACTTTTTTAGAAATACTATACTATGACTTTTTTTGACATATTATACTATGACTTTTTTAGACTTTTTTTGACATAGTATACTATGACTCATATCGACATACTATACTATGACTTTTTTCGAAATACTATACTATGACTTTTTACGACATACTATACTGTGACTTTTTTCGGCTTTTTTCGACATACTATACTGTGACTTTTTTCAGCTTTTTTCGACATACTATACTATTACTTTTTTAGACTTTTTTCCACATACTATACTATGACTTTTTTCGGCTTTTTTTGACATACTATACTATTACTTTTTTAGACTTTTTTCCACATACTATACTATGACTTTTTTCGGCTTTTTTTGACATACTATACTATTACTTTTTTCGACTTTTTTCCACATACTATACTGTGACTTATTTCGGCTTTTTTCGACATACTATAATATTACCTTTTTCGACTTTTTTCGACATACTATACTATTACTTTTTTCGACTTTTTTCGACATACAATACTATGACTTTTTTCGACATATTATACTATGACTTTTTTAGACTTTTTTAGACATACTATACTATGACTTTTTTTGACATGTTATACTATGACTTTTTTAGACTTTTTTTGACATAGTATACTATGACTCATTTCGACATACTATACTATGACTTTTTTCGAAATACTATACTATGACTTTTTTCGACATACTATACTGTGACTTTTTCCAGCTTTTTTCGACATACTATACTATTACTTTTTTCGACTTTTTTCCACATACTATACTATGACTTTTTTCGACATATTATACTATGACTTTTTTAAACTTTTTTCAACATAGTATACTATGACTTTTTTCGACATACTATACTATGACTTTTTTCGACTTTTTTCGACATACTATACTATGACTTTTTTTGGCTTTTTTCGACATACTGTACTATTACTTTTTTCGACTTTTTTCCACATACTATACTATGACTTTTTTCGACATATTATACTTTGACTTTTTTAGACATACTATACTATGACTTTTTTCGGCTTTTTTCGACAAACTATACTATGACTTTTTTTGACATATTATACTATGACTTTTTTTGACTTTTTTCCACATACTATACTATGACTTTTTTCCACATACTATACTATGACTTTTTTCGGCTTTTTTCGACATACTATACTATGACTTTTTTCGACATATTATACTATGACTTTTTTAGACTTTTTTCGACATACTATACTATGACTTTTTTCGACTTTTTTCAACATACTATACTATGACTTTTTTTGACTTTTTTCGACATACTATACTATGACTTTTTTCGACATACTATACTATGACTTTTTTCGACATATTATACTATGACTTTTTTCGACTTTTTTAGACATACTATACTATGACTTTTTTTGACATATTATACTATGACTTTTTTAGACTTTTTTCAACATACTATACTATGACTTTTTTAGACTTTTTTTGACATACTATACTATGACTTTTTTTGACGTATTATACTATGACTTTTTTTGACTTTTTTCCACATACTATACTATGACTTTTTTCCACATACTATACTATGACTTTTTTCGGCTTTTTTCGACATACTATACTATGACTTTTTTCGACATATTATACTATGACTTTTTAGACTTTTTTCGACATACTATACTATGACTTTTTTCGACTTTTTTCAACATACTATACTATGACTTTTTTTGACTTTTTTCGACATACTATACTATGACTTTTTTCGACATACTATACTATGACTTTTTTAGACTTTTTTAGACATACTATACTATGACTTTTTTCGACATATTATACTATGACTTTTTTAGACTTTTTTAGACATACTATACTATGACTTTTTTTGACATATTATACTATGACTTTTTTAGACTTTTTTCAACATACTATACTATGACTTTTTTAGACTTTTTTTGACATACTATACTATGACTTTTTTTGACATATTATACTATGACTTTTTTAGACTTTTTTCAACATACTATACTATGACTTTTTTAGACTTTTTTCAACATACTATACTATGACTTTTTTCGACATACTATACTATGACTTTATTTAAAACTTTTTCTCCGTATGGGCCAGTGGTGGCCTAAAGGTTAAAGAAGAAGTTTTGTTAGCAGGAGGTTGCTGGTTCAATCCCCAGACTGACAGAATCAGGATCTGGGAGGTTTTAGTTTTTCCTCCAGAGCTGAGAGAGACTTTCATCTTTCAGTCGCCCCACTCAGCTTGTTGGAGCTGTTTTTAAACTTCCTGCAGCTTCTTCCTCTCTCTGGTTCATCGGTCCCGAGGAGAAGGGCGCCGGCTGCCACCGTAGACACCGCTGGTTCGATCCCAGCCAGAGGTAAGGCCACAACTACACACACATTCAGAACTTAAAGGGTTACGTTGCGTTCTCAAACATTGGGCGTTGCGTTTGCGTTGCGTTTTTTCGACATACTATACTATTACCTTTTTCGACTTTTTTCCACATACTATACTATGACTTTTTTTGGCTTTTTTCGACATACTATACTATTACTTTTTTTGACTTTTTTCGACATACTATACTATGACTTTTTTTGACTACTATAGTATGACTTTTTTAAACTTTTTTCAACATAGTATACTATGACTTTTTTCGACATACTATACTATGACTTTTTTCGACTTTTTTTGACATACTATACTATGACTTTTTTTGGCTTTTTTCGACATACTATACTATTACTTTTTTCGACTTTTTTCCACATACTATACTATGACTTTTTTCGACATATTATACTATGACTTTTTTAGACTTTTTTAGACATACTATACTATGACTTTTTTTGACTTTTTTCGACATACTATACTATGACTTTTTTCGACATATTATACTATGACTTTTTTAGACTTTTTTAGACATACTATACTATGACTTTTTTTGACATATTATACTATGACTTTTTCGACTTTTTTCAACATAATATACTTTGACTTTTTTCAACATATTATACTATGACTTTTTTAGACTTTTTTCAACATACTATACTATGACTTTTTTCGACATACTATACTATGACTTTTTTTGACATGTTATACTATGACTTTTTTCGACTTTTTTCGACATACTATACTATGACTTTTTTTGACTAATATAGTATGACTTTTTTCGACTTTTTTCAACGTAGTATACTATGACTTTTTTCGACATACTATACTATGACTTTTTTCGACTTTTTTCAACATACTATACTGTGACTTTTTTGGGCTTTTTTCGACATACTATACTATTACCTTTTTCGACTTTTTTCCACATACCATACTATGACTTTTTTCGGCTTTTTTCGACATACTATACTATTACTTTTTTTGACTTTTTTTGACATACTATACTATGACTTTTTTCGACATTATACTATGACTTTTTTAGACTTTTTTAGACATACTATACTATGACTTTTTTTGACATATTATACTATGACTTTTTTAGACTTTTTTCAACATACTATACTATGACTTTTTTCGACATATTATACTATGACTTTTTTAGACTTTTTTTTCGACATACTATACTATGACTTTTTTCGACATATTATACTATGACTTTTTTCAACATACTATACTATGACTTTTTTCGACATACTATACTATGACTTCTTTCGACATATTATACTATGACTTTTTTCAACATACTATACTATGACTTTTTTCGACATACTATACTATTACTTTTTTTGACTTTTTTCGACATACTATACTATGACTTTTTTCGACATTATACTATGACTTTTTTCGACTTTTTTCAACATAATATACTTTGACTTTTTTCGACATATTATACTATGACTTTTTTAGACTTTTTTCAACATACTATACTATGACTTTTTTCGACATACTATACTATGACTTTTTTTGACATGTTATACTATGACTTTTTTCGACTTTTTTCAACGTAGTATACTATGACTTTTTTCGACATACTATACTATGACTTTTTTCGACTTTTTTCAACATACTATACTGTGACTTTTTTGGGCTTTTTTCGACATACTATACTATTACCTTTTTCGACTTTTTTCCACATACCATACTATGACTTTTTTCGGCTTTTTTCGACATACTATACTATTACTTTTTTTTACTTTTTTTGACATACTATACTATGACTTTTTTCGACATTATACTATGACTTTTTTAGACTTTTTTAGACATACTATACTATGACTTTTTTTGACATATTATACTATGACTTTTTTAGACTTTTTTCAACATACTATACTATGACTTTTTTCGACATATTATACTATGACTTTTTTAGACTTTTTTTCGACATACTATACTATGACTTTTTTCGACATATTATACTATGACTTTTTTCGACATACTATACTATGACTTTTTTCGACATACTATACTATGACTTTTTTCGACATATTATACTATGACTTTTTTCGACATACTATACTATGACTTTTTTCGACATACTATACTATGACTTTTTCCGACATATTATACTATGACTTTTTTCAACATACTATACTATGACTTTTTTCGACATACTATACTATGACTTTTTTCAACATACTATACTATGACTTTTTTCGACATATACTATGACTTTTTTCGACTTTTTTCGACATACTATACTATGACTTTTTTCGACTACTATAGTATGACTTTTTTAGACTTTTTTCAACGTAGTATACTATGACTTTTTTCGACATACTATACTATGACTTTTTTTGACTTTTTTCAACATACTATACTGTGACTTTTTTTGGCTTTTTTCGACATACTATACTATTACTTTTTTTGACTTTTTTCGACATACTATACTATGACTTTTTTCGACATTATACTATGACTTTTTTAGACTTTTTTTAGACATACTATACTATGACTTTTTTTGACATATTATACTATGACTTTTTTAGACTTTTTTTAGACATATTATACTATGACTTTTTTCGACATATTATACTATGACTTTTTTAGACTTTTTTTAGACATACTATACTATGACTTTTTTCGACATATTATACTATGACTTTTTTCGACATACTATACTATGACTTTATTTAAAAGTTCTTTCTAGGTACAGGCCAGTGGTGGCCTAAAGGTTAAAAAAGAAGTTTTGTTAGCAGGAGGTTGCTGGTTCAATCCCCAGACTGACAGGATCTGGGAGGTCTTAGTTTTTCCTCCAGAGCTGAGAGAGACTTTCATCTTTCAGTCGCCCCACTCAGCTTGTTGGAGCTGTTTTTAAACTTCCTGCAGCTTCTTCCTCTCTCTGGTTCATCGTGTCAATCTGCAGAGGAGACGGTCCCGAGGAGAAGGGCGCCGGCTGTCACCGTAGACACCGCCGGTTCGATCCCAGCCAGAGGTAAGGCCACAACTACACACACATTCAGAACTTAAAGGGTTGCTTTGCGTTCTCAAACATCGGGTGTTGCGTTTGCGTTGCGTTTGCATCGATTTCAACTTGCGAATTTCTGGATTTCCAGCATCCACCAATGAGGAAGAATCAGAGTAAAGGTGAGTCAAAGCTACTAGTTAGCTTAGCAGGCACTTTTCATAACTATATCAAAATGGATTAAAGTGTTTTCTTGTGTAAAACACCTTAAAATATGGAATATAATAAAACTTTTTTGTCCTGCTGAAGCCAAAAAACCTTCAAATAACCTTCTTTTGTCGACTACTATACTATTACCTTTTTCGACTTTTTTCCACATACTATACTATTACTTTTTTTGACTTTTTTCGACATATTATACTATGACTTTTTTAGACTTTTTCAACATACTATACTATGAGTTTATTTAGAACTTTTTTCTACGTACAGGCCAGTGGTGGCCTAAAGGTTAAAAAATAATTTTTTGTTAGCAGGAGGTTGCTGGTTCAATCCCCAGACTGACAGGATCAGGATCTGGGAGGTCTTAGTTTTTCCTCCAGAGCTGAGAGAGACTTTCATCTTTCAGTCGCCCCACTCAGCTTGTTGGAGCTGTTTTTAAACTTCCTGCAGCTTCTTCCTCTCTCTGGTTCATCGGTCCCGAGGAGAAGGGCGCCGGCTGCCACCGTAGACACCGCTGGTTCGATCCCAGCCAGAGGTAAGGCCACAACTACACACACATTCAGAACTTAAAGGGTTGCTTTGCGTTCTCAAACATCGGGCGTTGCGTTTGCATTGCGTTTGGGTTGCGTTTGCGTTGCGTTTGCGTCGATTTCAACTTGCGAATTTCTGGATTTCCAGCATCCACCAATGAGGAAGAATCAGAGTAAAGGTGAGTCAAAGCTACTAGTTAGCTTAGCAGGCACTTTTCATAACTATATCAAAATGGATTAAAGTGTTATCTTGTGTAAAACACCTTAAAATATGGAATATAATAAAACTTTATTGTCCAGCTGAAGCCAAAAAACCTTCAAATAATACTATACTATGACTTTTTTCGACATACTATACTATGAGTTTTTTTTATACTTTTTTCGACATACTATACTATAACTTTTTTCAAAATAGTATACTATGACATATAGACTTTTTTCGACTACTATACTATGACTTTTTTCGATTACTATACTATGACTTTTTTCGACTACTATACTATGACTTTTTTCGACATAGTATACTATGACTTTTATAGACTTTTTTAGACTACTATGCTATGATTTTTTTCGACTACTATACTATGACTTTTTTCGACTACTATACTATGACTTTTTTCGACTACTATACTATGACTTTTTTCGACATAGTATACTATGACTTTTTTCGACATATTATACCATGACTTTTTATGACATACTATACTATGACGTTTTTAGACTTTTTTTTGACATACTGTACTATGAATTTTTTAAGCTTTTTTCAACATAGTATAGTATGAGTTTTTTAGACTTTTTTCGACAATATTATACTATGACTTTTTTAGTTTTTTCAACTACTATACTATGACTTTTTTAGACTTTTTACGACATACAATGCTATGACTTTTTTTAGACTTTTTACTATATATATAATACATATAATACAACTTTATTGTCCAGCTGAAGCCAAAAAAACTTCAAATAACCTTTTTTTTGACATACTATACTATGAGTTTTTTCAAGACTTTTTTCAACTACTATACTATGACTTTTTTTGACTTTTTTCGGCATACTATACTATGACTTTATTTAGAACTGTTTTCTACCTACAGGCCAGTGGTGGCCTAAAGGTTAAAGAAGAAGTTTTGTTAGCGGGAGGTTGCTGGTTCAATCCCCAGACTGACAGGATCAGGATCTGGGAGGTCTTAGTTTTTCCTCCAGAGCTGAGAGAGACTTTCATCTTTCAGTCGCCCCACTCAGCTTGTTGGAGCTGTTTTTAAACTTCCTGCAGCTTCTTCCTCTCTCTGGTTCATCGGTCCCGAGGAGAAGGGCGCCGGCTGCCACCGTAGACACCGCTGGTTCGATCCCAGCCAGAGGTAAGGCCACAACTACACACACATTCAGAACTTAAAGGGTTACGTTGCGTTCTCAAACATCGGGCGTTGCGTTTGCGTTGCATTTGCGTTGCATTTGCGTCGATTTCAACTTGCGAATTTCTGGATTTCCAGCATCCACCAATGAGGAAGAATCAGAGTGAAGGTGAGTCAAAGCTACTAGTTAGCTTAGCAGGCACTTTTCATAACTATATCAAAATGGATTAAAGTGTTATCTTGTGTAAAACTCCTTAAAATATGGAATATAATACAACTTTATTGTCCTGCTGAAGCCAAAAAACCTTCAAATAACCTTCTTTTTTCAACTAGTATACTGTGACTTTTTTAGACTTTTTTCAACATACTATACTATGACTTTTTTCGACATATTATACTATGACTTTTTTCGACATATTATACTATGACTTTTTTAGACTTTTTTAGACATACTATACTATGACTTTTTTCGACATATTATACTATGACTTTTTTAGACTTTTTTAGACATACTATACTATGACTTTTTTCGACATATTATACTATGACTTTTTTAGACTTTTTTCGACATACTATACTATGACTTTTTTCGACATATTATACTATGACTTTTTTAGACTTTTTTAGACATACTAATACTATGACTTTTTTTGACATGTTATACTATGACTTTTTTGACTTTTTTCGACATACTATACTATGACTTTTTTTGACTTTTTTCGACATACTATACTATGACTTTTTTCGACATATTATACTATGACTTTTTTAGACTTTTTTAGACATACTATACTATGACTTTTTTCGGCTTTTTTCGACATATTATACTATGACTTTTTTTGACATATTATACGATGACTTTTTTAGACTTTTTTCGACATACTATACTATGACTTTTTTCGACATATTATACTATGACTTTTTTAGACTTTTTTAGACATACTATACTATGACTTTTTTTGACATATTATACTATGACTTTTTTAGACTTTTTTTAGACATACTATACTATGACTTTTTTCGACATATTATACTATGACTTTTTTCGACATATTATACTATGACTTTTTTAGACTTTTTTAGACATACTATACTATGACTTTTTTCGACATATTATACTATGACTTTTTTAGACTTTTTTAGACATACTATACTATAACTTTTTTCGACATATTATACTATGACTTTTTTAGACTTTTTTCGACATACTATACTATGACTTTTTTCGACATATTATACTATGACTTTTTTAGACTTTTTTAGACATACTAATACTATGACTTTTTTTGACATGTTATACTATGACTTTTTTGACTTTTTTCGACATACTATACTATGACTTTTTTTGACTTTTTTCGACATACTATACTATGACTTTTTTCGACATATTATACTATGACTTTTTTAGACTTTTTTAGACATACTATAGACTTTTTTCGGCTTTTTTCGACATATTATACTATGACTTTTTTTGACATATTATACTATGACTTTTTTAGACTTTTTTCGACATACTATACTATGACTTTTTTCGACATATTATACTATGACTTTTTTAGACTTTTTTAGACATACTATACTATGACTTTTTTTGACATATTATACTATGACTTTTTTAGACTTTTTTTAGACATACTATACTATGACTTTTTTCAACATACTATACTATGACTTTTTTCGACATACTATACTATGACTTTTTTTGACATGTTATACTATGACTTTTTTCGACTTTTTTCGACATACTATACTATGACTTTTTTCGACTACTATAGTATGACTTTTTTTGACTTTTTTCAACATACTATACTGTGACTTTTTTTGGCTTTTTTCGACATACTATACTATTACTTTTTTTGACTTTTTTCGACATACTATACTATGACTTTTTTCGACATTATACTATGACTTTTTTAGACTTTTTTCGACATACTATACTATGACTTTTTTCGACATATTATACTATGACTTTTTTAGACTTTTTTAGACATACTAATACTATGACTTTTTTTGACATGTTATACTATGACTTTTTTCGACATATTGTACTATGACTTTTTTAGACTTTTTTAGACATACTAATACTATGACTTTTTTTGACATGTTATACTATGACTTTTTTTGACTTTTTTCGACATACTATACTATGACTTTTTTCGACTACTATAGTATGACTTTTTTAGACTTTTTTCAACATAGTATACTATGACTTTTTTTGACTTTTTTCGACATACTATACTATGACTTTTTTCGACTACTATAGTATGACTTTTTTTGACTTTTTTCGACATACTATACCATGACTTTTTTCGACTACTATAGTATGACTTTTTTCGACTTTTTTCGACATAGTATACTATGACTTTTTTCGACATACTATAATATGACTTTTTTCGACTTTTTTCGACATACTATACTATGACTTTTTTCGACATACTATACTATGACTTTTTTCGACTTTTTTCCACATACTATACTATTACTTTTTTTGACTTTTTTCGACATACTATACTATGACTTTTTTTGACATATTATACTATGACTTTTTTAGACTTTTTTCGACATACTATACTATGACTTTTTTCGACTACTATAGTATGACTTTTTTAGACTTTTTTCAACATAGTATACTATGACTTTTTTAGACATACTATACTATGACTTTTTTCGACTTTTTTCAACATACTATACTGTGACTTTTTTTGGCTTTTTTCGACATACTATACTATTACCTTTTTCGACTTTTTTCCACATACTATACTATGACTTTTTTTGACTTTTTTCGACATACTATACTATGACTTTTTTGAACATATTATACTATGACTTTTTTAGACTTTTTTTCGACATACTATACTATGACTTTTTTTGACATATTATAGTATGACTTTTTTCGGCTTTTTTCAACATACTATACTATTACTTTTTTTGACTTTTTTCGACATACTATACTATGACTTTTTT
Organism: Perca flavescens; assembly: GCF_004354835.1. Taxonomy (NCBI): domain Eukaryota; kingdom Metazoa; phylum Chordata; class Actinopteri; order Perciformes; family Percidae; genus Perca; species Perca flavescens. The sequence goes on from NC_041346.1 coordinate 32,347,795, forward strand.
TGACATATTATACTATGATTTTTTTAGACTATTTTAGACATACTATACTATGACTTTTTTGACATATTATACTATGATTTTTATAGACTTTTTTCAACATACTATACTATGACTTTTTTTGACAATACTATACTATGACTTTTTTTGACATACTATACTATGACTTTTTTTGACATATTATACTATGACTTTTTTAGAATTTTTTCGACATACTATACTATGACTTTTTTCGACTACTATAGTATGACTTTTTTAGACTTTTTTCAACATAGTATACTATGACTTTTTTCGACTTTTTTCGACATACTATACTATGACTTTTTTGACTTTTTTCGACATACTATACCATGACTTTTTTCGACTACTATAGTATGACTTTTTTAGACTTTTTTCGACATAGTATACTATGACTTTTTTCGACATACTATACTATGACTTTTTTCGACTTTTTTCAACATACTATACTATGACTTTTTTCGACTTTTTTTGACATACTATACTATGACTTTTTTCGACTACTATAGTATGACTTTTTTAGACTTTTTTCGACATAGTATACTATGACTTTTTTCGACATACTATACTATGACTTTTTTCGACTTTTTTCAACATACTATACTATGACTTTTTTAGACTTTTTTAGACATACTATACTATGACTTTTTTCGACTACTATAGTATGACTTTTTTAGACTTTTTTCAACATAGTATACTATGACTTTTTTCGACTTTTTTTGACATACTATACTGTGACTTTTTTCGGCTTTTTTCGACATATTATACTATGACTTTTTTAGACTTTTTTAGACATACTATAATATGACTTTTTTCGACTACTATAGTATGACTTTTTTAGACATTTTTCAACATAGTATACTATGACTTTTTTCGACATACTATACTATGACTTTTTTCGACTTTTTTCCACATACTATACTATTACTTTTTTTGACTTTTTTCGACATACTATACTATGACTTTTTTCGACATATTATACTATGACTTTTTTAGACTTTTTTAGACATACTATACTATGACTTTTTTTGACATATTATACTATGACTTTTTTAGACTTTTTTAGACATACTATACTATGACTTTTTTTGATATATTATACTATGACTTTTTTAGTATTTTTTCAACATACTATACTATGACTTTTTTCGGCATACTATACTATGACTTTATTTAGAACTGTTTTCTACATACAGGCCAGTGGTGGCCTAAAGGTTAAAAAAGAAGTTTTGTTAGCAGGAGGTTGCTGGTTCAATCCCCAGACTGACAGGATCTGGGAGGTCTTAGTTTTTCCTCCAGAGCTGAGAAAGACTTTCATCTTTCAGTCGCCCCACTCAGCTTGTTGGAGCTGTTTTTAAACTTCCTGCAGCTTCTTCCTCTCTCTGGTTCATCGGTCCCGAGGAGAAGGGCGCCGGCTGCCACCGTAGACACCGCTGGTTCGATCCCAGCCAGAGGTAAGGCCACAACTACACACACATTCAGAACTTAAAGGGTTACGTTGCGTTTGCGTTGCGTTTGCGTTGCGTTTGCGTCGATTTCAACTTGCGAATTTCTGGATTTCCAGCTTCCACCAATGATGAAGAATCAGAGTGAAGGTGAGTCAAAGCTACTAGTTAGCTTACCAGGCACTTTTCATAACTATATCAAAATGGATTAAAGTGTTTTCTTGTGTAAAACACCTCAAAATATGGAATATAATACAACTTTATTGTCCAGCTGAGGCCAAAAAACCTTTTTTCAACATACTATACTATGACGTTTTTAGACTTTTTTCGACATACTGTAACATGACTTTTTACAAAATACTATACTATGTCTTTCATTTACATATGGGCTAGTGGTGGCCTAAAGGTCAAAGAAGAAGAGTTGTCACTGGGAGGTTGCCAGTTCAATCCCCAGACCGACAGGATCAATACATTAATAATATTTTTTTTCAACATAGTATACTGACTTTCTCGACATAGTATACTATTACTTTTTTTTACTTACTATACGATTACTTTTTTTTTGTTTCATTTCGAAATACTATACTATGACTTTTTTTTCTATTTTTCGACATACTATACTATTACTTTTTTGTGATATTTTCGACCTAGTATACTATAAAAAATGTCAACATTCTATACTATGTCTTCATGATTAGGTCAAATTGCTCATGTATAAAACATGTCATTAAAGACCTCACCTGCCCAGCCCTTTGATCCCAGACGACCCTCGGGCCAGACACTGCAGCCGGAGCCTCTCCACCGGGTCCGAACACTCACCCAGCTGGCGCTTGGCGTTCATCGCCATCTCCCGATCTTTTCTGGCTGTCCCGGCCATCACCGACCACACAGAGTTCCTTATTCAAAGGAATGATGGTGAAAATTAGTCAAAGTATTCACCTTTAAAGTGTTATCAGAGAACTCTGAATATAGTTCTGCTGCTTCTTATTAGTTTAACAAATAAATATGCCCAGGGGGTCCCCCACAAAAGTTTCTATATCAGAATTGTGGATTTCTTTCAACCAAATTTTACAACAAAATAACATGGACGGTTCCCTACAACGCTCCTCACAAGTTAAATAAATGATCAGTTCACTACTTTCATTGAATTTGGGTGTTTTATTCAATTGTATTAGTATAGCTTTCAGCAGACCAAGCTCAGTCTTTTAAGATTGAACATCAGTCTGGGGAGTCTGCTCTGTAGTCTCTACTGCACAAGAGGCGTCATCAACGGGGATAGTTCAAATGACTCTGTACGTGATTGGATAGTCCTTCAACCAATCAGAGCAAAGATCTGGGTGACGTAGTGGTGACAGCGGCATCAATGGGTTGCTGCGCTTCGGTGGCCGCCATGTTGAATGTAAACAAGAAGCTGCTTGGTCACTTCTCTATCGTCATCGTGTTAAACCAGCCAATGGCGCGCCAGGTGGATGAGCCAGTTTGTGATTGGTCCCTGCAGATTTGTAACGGAAGCAGGATAGATAAACGTACAGGTTTCCAGCCTGAGCTGCAGGGAGAAATCAAACCCCCGGCAGATCGGGCTAGGTTTACCCAGTCTACAATTTTATAGAATGTAAAGAAAAATTGATAAAATAAATGTCCATAAAAAAGTGACAAAAACTTAGATAAAAGCCCAGAAAAATATTGACAGAAACTTAAAAAAAAGTGACAAAAGTGTCACAAAAGGCGACCAAAACATTTAGATTTTTTTTTACATTTTGTCCCAAAAAACCAAAACGTTGCAGGACGACAGGGAAGACAACACAAGGGTTAACTAGGGCCCAGCGCGGGACAGTCCCAGTCTGATGGCAGCATTAATCTCCCAAAGGCCCAATCCTTTCTGTAATAACACAATCATGGACGAAAGCACAAAATTGAGAATTTAAAAAAAGCTAAACAAAGATTCCATAGAGGCCGACTGTTACACTACGTGAGTGCTAATAACTCCAGATTTGAAAATATGACTTCTTTAGTTTTCAAATGTAACTGTAGATTAAAAAAACATCTTAAAAATACTTCAACCCTCCTGTTTCTATACCAGAAGTTAGGGTTTCTTTCAACCAAACTGTAACGTGGATGGTTCCCTACGATGCTTTAGTAAGTAAAATAACTGATCAGTTCATTACTTTCAATGAATTTGGGTGTTTTAGTAATCTGAGAGCATTTGGAGACAAAAAAAGTGATAAAAGAACGTTGAATGAAGTGACAAAAAAAGATGACCTAAAGGTTTTAATATTACATTTTCACCCAGAAATAAACTACAAAGTGGCATGGTCGATGGAAGACAACACTAGGGTCAAAGGTGCTGTAGGAAGGATTTTAAACTTTAACCATGAGACACTTTATGTTTTTAACCCCCCCCCTTCAGAGGAACACGGAGAGATGAAAGAGAAGAAAGCATTTAAAGCAGTGACACACAGCAGGTCTCCCTCTACGCTTCATATCACACACACACACACACACATACACACACACACACATGCACATGCACACGCGCACACACACACACACACACACACATACGCATATGCACAGACACACACGAACACACACACACGCACGCGTATGTGCACAAACACACACACACGCGTATGTGCACAGACACACACGCACACAACACACACACACACATACACATACACTCAAACAGAGACACACACACACACAAACACATGCATGCATATGCAGACACACACACA
>NC_041346.1:32354492-32481904 GCF_004354835.1 Perca flavescens
CCTCTCTTGTGATTGGCTGTTCAGTCCTCTCTTTATGACGTAGTTTTTCTCGTTTATCAAAACGTCCTCATTCATTCCTTCCAGAAAGTGAAGCTGTTGGAGTAAATTAATAAATACCTCGGTTGGTTTGACTCGCGCGGAAGAAAGTTGTAGTTTTATTCCAGTTTGGTAGCTCTGTCAGCACTTCCTGTTGTAGTTTCATAGTAAAAGTCAACCACTGCCTTCACAATAAAACGCTTTTATTTTGTATCATAAAGCAGCACATTTATAGGAAGTGTTGTGGTAGTTATGATCCGAGTAAGAATGATTTCTATTGTCATTATTATAGCTATACAGTGCTCAGCTTAAGTGAATACAGCAATGATAAGTTGAATAAAAAGATGAAAAAATCATCTTTTGGAAATTGATCTTAATTAATAATTAATTAATTAAAAAGATTAGGAAAAATCCAACCTTTAAGAACGCCAATCTTCTTTGTGAATGAATAATGTATCATAAATAAATAAATGTTCTTCCTTAAAATACAGCGGGCATAAGTCAGTCCCCCCCTATGTTAGATTCCCATAGAGTCAGGCAGATGTTTATTTTTAAAGGCCAGTTATTTCATGGATCCAGGATACTATGCATCCTGATAAAGTTCCCTTGGCCCCCACATCATCACATACCCTTCACCATACCTGAAAGAGGGAGTTTTTCCTCGCCACTAATGCTTGCTCTTGGGGGAATTACTGGACTTGTTGGATCTTTGTATATTAGAGTGTGGTCTAGACCTACTCTCTGTAATCTGTAAAGTGTCTCAAGATAACTGATGTTATGATTTGATACTATGAATAAAATTGAATTGAACTTATTCTTACTACTCTTATGTTACTGTTTCTGCACTACACTGGTACTGTTAACAAACTTCCCTTTTCCAGAGCCACATTAACCAGCTCTGACTTGGGGATCCCGAAGCGTTCCCGGTGGAAGACTGAGTTTCTCACCTGATCTCTAGAGGTCCTGACACACCAACCAGCTGGCCGACCGCCGGCAGAAAAGGCAATCGGACTGATCAGTCTCCCATCCGTCCAAAAAGTGCCTCAGAACACACCAAAGTGACACCGACTTGAGCGTACATTCTGCGCGTGCGTAACAGCAGACGGCGCTAATCTGTATTGTCGCCCAAAAAATGAAAACCGGCAGCTGATTGGACGAACGTGTCACGTGGGTTTGTTTTCTCCCCGACCATAATGACGGCTCATTCAGAATACAATCTCGTATTTTATAAAGATAGTTCACCGAAAGGTGTTTCTGAAAACATTTGAAGAGAGAAATAGGCCGTGAAGTTTTCACTCTTCATTTCAGATCAACAAAGGTCAGTTTAAAAGATTTGTCAGATTTTGAGAGCTGTCGTCACTCATCCTCGTCATTTCCAGGTTAGCGATCCACCAATCAGATTGGTCATTGAGTCCGACTGCCCGCCTTCCGATTCAACAAGTCAACTCGGCCCAAATTAAAGCCGACGGCTCCTCTGACTGACGACGGGAGGGAACACACCGACCAGACTCGAGTCACCGACCTCGCCAGATGATCACGTTGGTGTGTCAGAGCCTTAAAAACTCCAAACAGCATTCACACAATAATCATAATCTTTGGATCAATAAACTTCAGTTATTGTGTTGGAAACTGTAACTAAAACTGCTGTGAATCTGTAAAATCATATAATCTAGTCAACTTTTTTAAATCCAAGATGTTAACTTTATTTATGACTACGATAATTCAGCAGAAAGTTCAACAGACTCATAAAGCCAGACTGATCTCAATAAATGGCGTATGTATGACACGGCAATTCGTACGCCATTATTGGCGTGTTATCAAGACGCAAACTCCCTTTATATCGTGTTTATCAATGCTGTTTGGCCTCCATTGACTTACATTACCTTGTGATTGCGTGTAAATTGACGCCATAGAGAGTAGTATGAAAGCCCGAAAATCCGGAGATCGTGTCCTGTGTGTCACGTTTCCTAAACTCAACCATCCGAAAAGCGATTACGTCTGCGTCTTGATAACACGCCAAAATATCATACGAATTGGAGTGTCATACATACACCACTTATTGAGATCAGTCTGCAACCTGTCAGCTGTATACATCGTAGACATACACGTGGATAGCTCAAAATGTGTGTAGATAACCTCCACTTGGCTTTAGGAAAGTGGTGTGTATGTTTACACAAAGTCATGATGTGATGTTGCATAAACCGGCTAATGAGGACACTGAACACACTGGTTTCATAAAGCAGATATTTTATTAATGATTCACAGAAAAATGCATCAGGATATGATTTCATGAGCAACAACATCCATCCATCCATCCATCTTCGTCCGCTTATCCGGTGTCGGGTCGCGGGGGGAGCAGCTCCAGCAGGGGACCCCAAACTTCCCTTTCCCGAGCAACATTAACCAGTCCCGAGGCGTTCCCAGGCCAGGTTGGAGATATAATCCCTCCACCTAGTGCTGGGTCTTCCCCGAGGCCTCCTCCCAGCTGGACGTGCCTGGAACACCTCCCTAGGGAGGCGCCCAGGGGGCATCCTTACCAGATGCCCGAACCACCTCAACTGGCTCCTTTCGACGCAAAGGAGCAGCGGCTCTACTCCGAGCTGCTCACGGATGACTGAGCTTCTCACCCTATCTCTAAGGGAGACGCCAGCCACCCTCCTGAGGAAACCCATTTCGGCCGCTTGTACCCTGGATCTCGTTCTTTCGGTCATGACCCAGCCTTCATGACCATAGGTGAGGGTAGGAACGAAAACTGACCGGTAGATCGAGAGCTTTGCCTTCTGGCTCAGCTCTCTGTTCGTCACAACGGTGCGATAGATTGAATGTAATACCGCACCCGCTGCGCCGATTCTCCGACCAATCTCCCGCTCCATTGTCCCCTCACTCGCGAGCAAAACCCCAAGGTACTTGAACGCCTTCACTTGGGGTAAGGACTCATTCCCTACCTGGAGAAGGCATTCCATCGGTTTCCTGCTGAGAACCATGGCCTCCGATTTAGAGGTGCTGATCCTCATCCCAACCGCTTCACACTCGGTTGCGAACCGATCCAGTGAGTGCTGAAGGTCGCAGGCCGATGATGCCATCAGGACCACATCATCTGCAAAGAGCAGCGATGAGATCCCCAGCCCACCGAACTGCAACCCTTCCCCACCTCGACTACGCCTCGATATCCTGTCCATAAATATTACAAACAGGATTGGTGACAAAGCGCAGCCCTGGCGGAGGCCAACCCTCACCTGAAACGAGTCCGACTTACTGCCGAGAACCCGGACACAGCTCTCACTTTGGTCGTACAGAGATTGGATGGCCCTGAGTAGAGACCCCCTCACCCCATACTCCCGCAGCACCTCCCACAGTATCTCCCAGGGGACCCGGTCATACGCCTTCTCCAAATCCACAAAACACATGTAGACCGGTTGGGCATACTCCCAGGCTCCCTCCAGGATACTTGCGAGAGTGAAGAGCTGCTCCGTTGTTCCACGACCAGGAAGGAATCCACCTTGTTCCTCCTCAACCCGAGGTTCGACTATCGGCCGAACCCTCCTTTCCAGCACCTTGGAGTAGACTTTACCAGGGAGGCTGAGAAGTGTGATACCCCTGTAATTGGCACACACCCTCTGGTCCCCCTTTTTAAAAGAGGGAACCACCACCCCGGCTTGCCACTCCTTTGGCACCGTCCCAGACTTCCACGCAATGTTGAAGAGGCGTGTCAACCAGGACAGCCCCTCCACACCCAGAGCCTTGAGCATTTCTGGACAGATCTCATCAATCCCCGGGGTTTTGCCACTGTGGAGTTGTTTGACTACATCAGTGACTTCCGCCTGGGAAATCGACGACAATCCCCCGTTATCCTCCAGCTCTGCCTCTAACATAGAGGGCATATTAGTCGGATTCAGTTCCTCAAAGTGCTCCTTCCACCGCCCTATTACCTCCTCAGTTGAGGTCAACAGTGTCCCATCCTTACTGTACACAGCTTGTATGGTTCCCCGCTTCCCCCTCCTGAGGTGGCGAACAGTTTTCCAGAAGCACTTTGGTGCCGACCGAAAGTCCTTCTCCATGTCTTCTCCAAACTTCTCCCACACCCGCTGCTTTGCCTCTTTCACGGCAGAGGCTGCAGCCCTTCGGGCCCTTCGGTACCCTGCAACTGCCTCCGGAGTCCTCCGGGATAACATATCCCGGAAAGACTCCTTCTTCAGTCGGACGGCTTCCCTGACCACCGGTGTCCACCACGGTGTTCGTGGGTTACCGCCCCTTGAGGCACCTAAGACCCTAAGACCACAGCTCCTCGCCGCAGCTTCAGCAATGGAAACTTTGAACATTGTCCACTCGGGTTCAATGCCCCCAGCCTCCACAGGGATGCACGAAAAGCTCCGCCGGAGGTGTGAATTGAAAGTCTGTCGGACAGGGGCCTCCTCCAGACGTTCCCAATTTACCCGCACTACATGTTTGGGCTTACCAGGTCTGTCCAGAGTCTTCCCCCACCCTCTGACCCAACTCACCACCAGATGGTGATCGGTTGACAGCTCTGCCCCTCTCTTCACCCGAGTGTCCAAAACATACGGCCTCAGATCAGATGAAACGATTATGAAATCGATCATTGACCTTCGGCCTAGGGTGCTTTGGTACCAGGTACACTTATGAGCATCCCTATGTTCGAACATGGTGTTCGTTATAGACAATCCATGACTAGCACAGAAGTCCAACAACAAAAACCACTCTGGTTTAGATCAGGGAGGCCGTTCCTCCCAATCACGCCTCTCAGGTGTCTCCATCATTGCCCACGTGCGTTGAAGTCCCCCAGCAGAACAATGGAGTCCCCACTGGCGCCCCATGCAGGACTCCAGTCAAGGTCTCCAAGAAGGCCGAATACTCCGAACTCCTGTTTGGTGCATATGCACAAACAACAGTCAGAGTTTTCCCCCCACAACCCGCAGGCGTGGGAGGCGACCCTCTCGTCCACCGGGTAAACTCCAACACAGCGGCGCCAGCCGGGGCTTGTGAGTATCCCCACACCCGCCCGGCGCCTCACACCCTGGGCAACTCCGGAGAAGAAAAGAGTCCAACCCCTATCCAGGATTACGGTTCCAGAACTGAGACTGTGCGTAGAGGTAAGCCCCACCAGATCTAACCGGTAGCGCTCCACCTCCCGCACCAGTTCCGGCTCCTTCCCCCACAGAGAGGTGACGTTCCACGTCCCCAGAGCCAGCGTCTGCTGCCCGGGTCTGGTCCGTCGAGGCCCCTGACCTTCACTGCCACCCATGTGGCATCGCACCCGACCCCAACGGTTCCTCCCACAGGTGGTGGGCCCATGGGCTGGAGAGATGGGAGCCACGTAGCTTGTTTGGGCTGTGCCCGGCCGGTCTCCGTGGCAAACCCGGCCACCAGGCGCTCGCCGACGAGCCCGCCGTCTGGGCCTGGCTCCAGACGGGGGCCCCGGGCTTCCTCCGGGCAGGGTCACTCCATCTCTACCTCGTTTATTTCATTATGAGCAACAACAGAATATATTTAATCATTCAGAATGAAAAATAAAGTCTAACATGAATAGATCAACATGTTTCCTGTGTCTTCTGAAACATTTTAACTAGTCATCTCAAACATTAATACACATCAGAATAAATCACAGCATTATATTAACTGAACAGCACATTAGAAAAACATTAAAAACATCTAATTCACACTAGGGCTGCACTATTAAAGGTGCTCTAAGCGATGTTGGGTGATGTCACTTCTTTTTGACGTTCAAAGTATTTTCAAACAAAACGAGACTAGCTCGCCCCTCCTTCCTCCTCATCCCGTCCCCCTCCCTTCCTTCGCAGATAGTGAGGAGATGTTTTTTACAGTGTGTTCAGGGGACAGGCAGCTAGCAGATAGTGAGGAGGTGTTTTTTACAGTGTGTTCAGGGGACAGACAGCTAGCAGATAGTGAGGAGATGTTTTTTACAGTGTGTCCAGGGGACAGACAGCTAGCAGATAGTGAGGAGATGTTTTTTACAGTGTGTTCAGGGGACAGGCAGCTAGCAGATAGTGAGGAGATGTTTTTTCAACGCGTTTATTTTGGCTGTTATCAAACAGGAAGTGAACCGGCTGATTGTTCTCAACTTTGGCACATCTAAACTTCACAGCCTCGAGAGCTCGTAGAACATGGTTACACCATTTGAGTGTTTGATGAGAGCAACAATGTTCTTCTCCATGTCTTTTTCAAACAGAGACGCCACTGAATTGAAGATGTACCTCATTTTGTCACTCAGTCGATTTTCGCTCCCTATCATCACCAGATCCACTGCATTAATCTCATGAACTCCATCCTCTGACTGGAACAAGTCAAGTAATCTTTGACTGATGATGGCATCATGTTTAATCCCAGCAGTGGTTCCGTATCCAGGAGTATCGATGATGGTCAGAGAGTAGGGCAGAGTTTTATCTTCACATCCAAAGATCTGGTACACAATCACATCTAATGTCTGACTTTCTGATTGTAATCCAACTACATGTTTGATACTCTCATTTAACAAACTATTGTTCTTCACAAATCAGAGATTACATACTAAGGTTATGAAGTCAATATTAAGGTCAAAAGCAGCTTTCAATAACAAAATAATTAAACCTGATTTTATAAATTATTAATACTAGATATAAAAAAACAGGACACTATAAAAAACATTGAAATACAATTGAATACATTTGTCTGATAGAAAAGTCTTTTAAATGTATCTCTTATTTTAACACAAAACGTTAAATATTGGTCAACATGTAGGCAACACTCTATAGCCAGGTTGGAGCTCTGCACAGCCATCACTGGGGCCTAGCCAGCCAAGCTTTTAAAGGCTGAGCTAACATTGTCTCTACGAGGGATTGTACTCTAGACTGATTTACGGTACTTAACTGGCTGCAGTCAGACACTTGTATGACATTTACTTTTATTACCCATGTAAACAGCTTAAAGGAATATTGTCTTATTCAGAATATGGGCAAAAACCGGAACTATCTGATTGTAAACGTAGTCAGTGTTAGAGATAAAGACTTTATGACACATATCTGTCCTTTGCTCCTTTATATGATCCAACTACATGTCTGATACTCCAAACAACCGTCAAGTTCTTCATAAATCATTGATTAGATACTTAGGTTATGATGTTATTATGAAGGTCAACGTTCAAATACATACACAAATATAGCTGCAATATAAGAGACTACAGTTATCTAACTTGTAACATAAATTCCACTTACCAAAAACATTTACTGTCCGTTGCACAACAGGGAGCTTGTTTCTTAGGCAAGTCTGTTTTTGAAGAAAAAAAACCCAGCATCTGTAGTTTAATAAGTTCAATTCAATTCAATTCAATTTTATTTATAGTATCAAATCATAACAGAGTTATCTCGAGACACTTTACAGATAGAGTGGGTCTAGACCACATTCTATAATTTACAAAGCCCCAACAATTACAGTAATTCCCTCAAGAGCAAGCATTAGCAGTGGCTATTGCGACAGTGGCGAGGAGAAACTCCCTTTTAGGAAGAAACCTCGGCAGACCCAGACTGGTAGGCTTGGTAGGGGGTGTCTGACGGGGCCGGTTGGGGGTGTGATGGCAATAATAGTCACAATAAAGATAGTGGAACAGTGACTTCGAAGGTAGTCGTTGTAGTTCATGTCACTGCAGGACGTTGCGGGATGAAACGTGGCGCTGCAGAGCATGCAGTTCACATTCAAAGTTTAAACTCATCACAAATGATTGAAATGTGTTCCTCTTAATGACAGTGAAACTATAAACAACTCCATTCCACCTCCTTCCTGTCAACTCATAGTTGTTGCTTATATGTCCAATCATGGTGGTGTCATCTGCAAACTTAATTATTTTACAGTTTTAAATATTTACAGTTACAGGTTTACAGTGTGTGAAGAGGGAGAACAGGGGTGGGCTCAGAACACACCCCTGAGGGGCCTCAGTGCTCAGTGTTATGGAGGAGGAGGAGAGGTGCTTTCCCATGCAAATTATTTGTGGTCTGTTGATCAGGAACTCTAGGACCCAGTTGCACAGATGAGAGAAGATTCCAAGGTTGTTGAGTTTGACAGGCAGGCTAATGGGGAGGATGGTACTGAAGGCGGAGCTGTAGTCCACAAACAGCATGCACACGTAGCTGTTCTGCTGTTCAAGATGTGACACTGCAGGGTGGAGAGCCAGTGAAACAGCATCTTTGGGGCAGTTTGTTTTGGAAGAGGAATGAGTTTTGTGACCTTGAGACATGTTGGAACAATCGCCTGCTCCAAAGAGATGTTGAACAGTTTGATTAGCACCTCAGCCAGCTAACCTGCGCAGTGTTTCAAAACACGCCCAGGGACACCATCAGGACCAGTGGCTTTGGTGGGGTTGATATGGAAGAGGGCTCGCCTAACTTCATGAGTGCTCAGCACTAGTGACTCTGATGAGGCTTCTTGCTGTGGCAGTTTAATTGTGGGTTGGCGCTCACCGCGCCTTGATGCCAAAGCCGTCCGGGGAAGCCCCGCCGAGGTCCATCGTTGTCAAGATGTCAAGCTACAGGATGAAAGAAGAGCTGTTGAGAATGGTCTGGCAAAAGCGAGGATTTCAACACCTCAGAAAAAGAGTAAATCTCGATCATGACTATGCACTTGCCGTCTTAAAAAGCACCGCTAAGAGACCAGGGAACCGGGACAGAGCTGGCAGGGCTTTGGACTTTAAGGAAAAATGTCAAGCTTTTAGACACCAGTCTCAGAGTGACTGTAAGTGAACTGAAATATGCTGTGTGCGAGTTACTCAGAATATATTGGTTGAGTTGATATTTTCCTTTTTCTCTTTGCTCCGGGGACAGCAAAGGGAGGAATTAAGATGGCTAAAACTTCCTGCTTATTAAAGTAGCATTGTACAACAATTGTATAACTAAAACTATAATGTAAAAGTCAGCTGCCGGGACTGAGATAATATCATGCAAGAAGGCCCTCTCCCACCTGTTGGGGGGGGGGAGGTTTTACCTCAGAGCCCTCTAACCATCAGGGCTTCATCAGGGTCAATATTAAGACCCCACAGTTGGAAGTCTTATTATCTGTCTCTATTGTTCTTCTTGTGTTCTGTGTGTTGTGGCAGTTTTTGTTGCTGTTCTTTGCAGCTTGTGGGGTGTAACCAGTGATTCTTCTTGTTACTTATGGACACTTACGGTGGTGAGTTTTTGGTTTATTTCATTTCTTTTTTCCCCTTATTGTACTGTAAAATAGCAACTTATAATGTGAATGGACTAGTCAATCCCATTAAGAGAAGTAAGATATTAACTAAACTAAAAAGAGATAGAGTTGAAGTGGCGTTTTTATAGGACACATCTTTCGGATACATAACATGTTAAATTAAATCGATTGGGCTTCAAGCATCAGTACTCATCTTATACGGCTGGGCATAGGAGAGCGGTGGCAATATTGATTTCCAACTAGTTTCGAACCCATTTTTAAAAAAAAGGATACAGAGGGAAGATTTATTTTCGTGAGGGGAAATTTAGGGGGCTCATTGGTTACTCTAACATTTACGCTCCTCCTAATTCTGACTGGAAGTTCTTTTAACAGATAACGGCAGAGATCCATGGGGTCCAACATTAGACTAAATCCCAATCTGGACACCTCAAATACACATACAGCCCAGCCCAAATTGATAAACAAAAAAATCAATCTGGCTATGAAGGAAATCGGGTTAATTGATATCTAGAGATAATTAAATCCTTCAACGAGAGACCACACTTTTTTTCAAATCCACATTCGGCATACTGGAGGATTAAAGACTTTTGTACTGAATCAGATGAAGCAACAAATTAAGAAGGATATTGCTGAATACTTGGAACAGAACGACAATGGTGAAGTTCCGCCTCCAATATTATGGGATGCATGTAAAGCTGTGCTTCGAGGAAAGATAATTGGATACAGTGCTCACCTAAAGAGAGTAAGGCAAAAAGATTTGAAGAATTCAGTTGGAAGCGGAATTAAAACAAATGGAACAAAATCACAAAGATACAAATGATCAGAAAATTAGAGAGCTACTTTAGTAAGTTTAGACCAATAAGCGTGTTCAGTTCAGTTCAATTTTATTTATATAGCACGTTTAAAAACAACCTTGGTTGACCAAAGTGCTTAACAAGCTCCAAAAAGCAACGAGATAATAAACACTAACAAAGCACAATGTACAATATAAAATAAGTGACAGCAGAAAAAGAATAAGGTCAAGATATCAAAGCTCAACTTGAATTGAAAGCCAATGAATAATAGTGGGTCTTAAGCATGGACTTGAACGTTTCAATGGTCCGAGCTGTTCTTACATGAACAGGTAAACTATTCCACAGGTTTGGAGCAGCCACTGCAAAGGCTCGGTCACCTTTGGTTTTTAACCTGGATCTGGGCACATCGAGGAGCATCTGATTGGACGACCTCAGTGTTGAACCAGGATTATAAAATCTTTACCCATATATTAACCAAACGAATAGAGGGATTGTTACCACTAATTATTAGCCTTGACCAGACAGGTTTTATTCGTGAAAGACAAACTCAAGATAGTATCAGAAGGACATTACACATAATTAACCATGTAACAGAATATAATTTAGAAGCAGAAGTGGGGCTAGACGCAGAAAAAGCTTTTGATTGTGTAAATTGGTGTTTTTTGTATAGAGTTTTGGACAAATTTGGATTTCATAGTATATTTATTAAAACAATACGAGCTTTCAGATGGAAATGATTACTTTTGTTTTGAGACTGCAACAACCTTTTTGAAAAGATGGGAAAGATGGATAACGTATGTCACACCAATTCGACCATCATTTGTCTAAAGTGGATTTTAGTGTCCTTTTTGTTTGCTTTTATTTTCCCTCTGTAGAGGGCTTTATGGGTCATCGAGGTTTACCCCAACATGCTTGTTTATTTAGTTCATGTTCTTATTTTACTATATTTAAGAATGGTTATGTGTATATAATGCAGTATGAATGCCTAATGGGTCCTTGCTCACTTTAGTTATATTTATGTAGCCTGTGATACCTTTCTGGGGGCTATTAATGTACATTTAAAGATGGCTAAATGAGAAGTATGAGATGTATTATCATTGTCTGTAATGTATGGACCTGGAAAATCATAATAATAAAAAAAGAATAAAACAAAAAAACTAGCGATTGAGGCCATAAACTTATTATGAAGATGTTTACTGAAGTAATAAATCAAGTTAGAAGTGGGTCACTTCACATAGACTTCTACAGAAACCAAATTCCTTTTGCAACCGCACGTGTCGCCCCCTGCAGGAATTCAGATATAATGCAGGTTTAAGGAGTCTCCCCCTGCTGGTAGTCAGATAGAATACAGGTTTAAGGCACTTCCACATTTGCAGCACTTTGCCGAACCAGATGTGTTGTCCATTAATTTTGACAGTCAAAGGTTTTCATAGGGATGCACCAAATCCAGGATCAGGCTTTGGATTCGGGCTGAATATTGGGCTTTTTTTTTTTTCACCGAACCGAACCCTACGGTTGCACTACGCTGGTCGCCGTAGTGACGGCGCTGTTGATTACGGGAAGGTGTTTCCGTAGGTGGAGCGTTAAATGCAGCAGGCTGTGAGAAAGTGGACATGGATCTGGTGAGCAGAAAAAGTTGTTGTTTGGCAGAACTTTCAGTCAAAAGAAGGCCATTCAAGTCCAGCTACATGTTCAATTTGTTCAATGCCAATTTGTCTCGTGGAGGCAAGGACCTTAAACTATACACAACATCATCGCTGTTAAAATATTTGCCCACCCAACAAACATAACTGTCTGATTCTGACAATCTCTTGGCCAGCACAGAAGGCCATGCTGACGGCCCACCTCCGCTCAATATTAATATTCTTATGAGTCCCAGTTACAATAAATACTAACTTAATAATGTCTATTTTAGTGTTTTTATTCAGCACAGGAACACAAATAGCCTACAATACAAGACAGGGGAAATATAAGATTATGAAGGATTAAAATCAGTCTACTAAAATGGTGGAAATGATGCTATACACGGTCTCATTCAATGTGTTTGTGTTGACTGGTTGACTGAACATCACAGGTGTTCATCACCCTCTGGTGATCATAAACCTGGGGCCCTTTTTGGGAGAGTGAAAACTCTGAGTTTGTTAACCCTGAGATGAGGGAAACTCTGGGTTTTCTGTTGAGAAAGAGAGGTTAATCCAACCTGAGAGAGAGGGGTAACTCCAGCCTGTTTCAGAAAGAGAGGGAACTTAATATCAGAGTCAGTTACTATGGTAACTGAGCCTGTGAACCTAACCAGAGGCCTGGGACCCATTGCACAAAAGTAGAATAAAGAAATCCAGGATAAATGAAAAAGCGCAGCTTGACTTAGTGAGATCCACTCATCGCGGCTCAATCGGTTGCACGTTTGCCGAGCAGGATAAGTAGGTGAAGCTATGTCAGCCAGGTGTACATAGCTGGGATAAGTGCACGATCACGGCTTTCTTAAATAGACCACGGTATCGATCACAGATTTACTGATGCAGAAATGGAAAAGACGTGTGCAGCATATGTTTCACCTGCTGAGCAGCAGCTTCTAATCGAAATTTACGAGGAGGTGAAACATATAATCTGCAAAAATGGAAACACGGCTGTTATCAAACGGAAAAAAAAGCCCGACAGACAATAGCGGACCGACTGACTACGTATGGATTTTAAAAAATCTACTTAGTCACTCCATGTTTTAATTGCTATATGCTTGTTTTATGTGTTGGTTTTATTGCTGTATCTGTTTTTATGCGCTAAACGTGCTGGTTTTAGTGTAAAGTGTCTTTGAGTAGCCTGTAAAGCACTATATAAATTAAATGTATTATTATGTAGTCTACTTTGCCTTAAAAGTGAGCAGAGGGAATTCTTGTTCTTTGGGAAATTTACCCTAAGGACTAGGCTTAATTTCAAACCCTTATAATGCAAGAATATGTTTTACAACCATATGCACAAATCTCCATAAGCTATCTAATTTTAAATATCTTTCTACAATTAATGTTCATACAGAACAACATGACTGGACAAAAACTAGAAAAAGAAGTGACTTCAATACACACTGTAAGCATATCTGTAAAACAATGTAGCCTGTTATTATTCATGTTTTTTTTTTCTCACTCCCAAGCTCCAAGATGATGAGTGACAGCACCAAAATAAAATGATTAAGAAGCTTTGTGGCATTCCAACACATTCTCACTCCCATTTGGTAAAAAAGGACATTTGATCAGGTGCCGTTGTCGTCGTTATTGATGCAAAAAGTCTCCTTTTAGAGTCTGCTGCACCGTGTGGGAGGATCCCCCTGCCTCCCCCCGCCTCCCCGTGTTGCACGGGGCACATTTCACGAGGAGAGCAGCGTCCCACTTTATCTCAGGGTGCCAGTGCAACCATTTCTTACCATCTCAACAACTGCAGTAGTAGGATTTAAATCAAACTCGTTACAGCAATAGTGACAAGTAATGCATGTTAATAAAATGAAGCAGAACACATTCAGAAGATAACGGAATATCTGTTAAACATGTTTATTTCGGATCAGAACGGCAGCTGATTTAGACTCCAGGATTAATCTTAGCCTGCCTGTTAGCCTGCTCTGGACCAGGCTAGCTGCAAAGAATAAATCTCCATGGTTACTTGGCTGGGTTTAATTCAGCCTGCTTTTGTGCAACCAAATCAAAACTAAATTCATCCAGGATAACCTGAATATCCCGGCTTAATCCCTTATCTTGGTTTTGTGCAATACCCCTCTGTACTACTAATCCAGATCAACATGTCCTGGATTTATTTCCATGACCTGGCTTCACCTAACCTAACAACCGCGGTCCTGTATAACCTGGGTCTGACCATAATTACACTTACCCTTTCCATAAACTGTCGTTGCTTGAGCCTATTATTTCAGTTGAAACCCTGGCAGTGGTAAGGAATCGTGAGAGGAAATAAAAAATATCAAAACATAATTCAAACCGATGTCGCATTGGCAACACACGGCTCAAGAAGCCGACAAATAGTCTATAAGTAATTCTCTCTGCTGAAAATCTATATCTTTAATAAAACTTTGACATCATATTGGAACATTTAAAACAACTCTGGCACACTTATTGCTAGTGTTGATTGGTTGAGCTAAGTTGCTGACCCCTGATCTACACAGAGAGTCAAAGACCAGCAGGGTTTTCATCACTGAAGGAAAGTCTTTAGTAAAACACTGAGAGATTATATTTCATGTGTGCTCATCTTTATGAAAGAGGACAGTCAGACCTCAGTGTGCAAACAACTGATCCTGTTCAACGTTTACTTTAACTCTCTTCCTGTGAAGTTAAACAATCAGAGGAACGCCCAACTTTGCTTTAGATGCATGACGTGTGTTCTGCTGAATTACATTTCAGAGACTCTTTCCTGGTTGCATAATATTGGTTAGTTTGTATGTTCACATTATACATTCACATGGTATGTTTATACATACAGTATACTACACTATTCTATTAAACTAACCAACATTATGTAGAGAACATTGACTGTATTTCCATCTGAAGCAGAATTATAATGAACACTGTGAGATGAAACCAGAATTGATGTCACATCTTCAATAATTCTAATTGCTTGTTTGTAATTATTAAAGGTTTTTTTTCAAATATGTTGATTGTCTTGTGTTTATTGTATTATTTTCTAGTCATACTTTTTTTAATGTAAAGAACTTTGGGTTTACTTGTAATGAAAGGTGCCATACAAATAAAATTTACGGTGTTGTTGAAAGGTGCTATATACAAAATTCTGGATTGTGCCAAACGTTACCTCCCTTGTTGATTTTGTTGTTACATAATTTGTAGATGGGTGTGAGTTTAACAAGAAGTAAAGGGAGTTTACTTACTGTACTTTCCAAAATATGTGACCACAGAGCCTCCTCCCTCTCTGCTGCTATATAAACTGCTCTCTGCCTCCTCGGCATCACAGACCTACAACACAGGTAAGAACACTTTGAAACTGGAAATATTTTTAAAGAGCTGAATTTAAATTAAGAACTGTTTCTTAGATTGTGTCGATGTTTTTACTCAGAATCCAATAATTCTGAAACACGAGAGAAAACGGAACATGTTTATTTGTCATCGTTAAAAAAGGACCATTTCTGTGGTTTAGCAAAGTGATAATGAATCCTTTTTTTTAAACGCATCTTTCAGTTTTTAGAGGTATTTTATGAATTTATTTGACATAACTAATAACTGAACATACTACATTACATTCATAATATTCATTATTTTCTTTCTTCCAGACAGTGTCCGTAGTCACCACGTCACCGAGCTTCAGGAACTTCAGATCCATTTCTCTGGACCTCTTCCTGGGTTGACCAGGACTTTAAACACACAGGTATGGATCACAGGTTGGAGGATTCTGAATCAGTCTGTCTTCAAGTTTAATAGTAGCCTGGCTCCGTCCTCCTACGTACTTCCGCTCAATTTTCATTTTCCTTCAGTACTCCATCTGGGTTTGCAGTATATTCTAGGGTTTTCTTGACCCAAGTTTTTGGTGGTCCAATCAGCGAACAGAGGGAGTGGCTGAGAACGATGACGTTGAGGTCGTGCGCTAGAAAGATGCGAGCGAAGCCATTCGGTCCGTTGTGGCAACGCTGCTGAATATATCTGCTGAGTTGTGTTGGGGGCCATGATGTTGTGGCCCTCCTCCCCACGGGGTTCGGGAACAGTTTGATTTTCCAGCTCGCTCCGTTAGTGGTGAAGGAGTTGGCTAAGGCTAACGCTAGCGATGCTAAGCCGACATCACCACCAAACGTTAGCGACTAAAATAAATGATTTTTAAATGTAACGCATCGACTATCAGGTGAAGAACGTTTATATCTTTTGTCCCCTATAAGCCAAATTCCTCATTAATTAATTACTTTAAAACCTTTTGTAACAGCGATAATAAAAACAGGATGATGAACTTGAAGCCCAGTGAATGTGGTGGTGTAACTGTTGCTGTAACTGTGTGTTTTAGGGAGTTATGTGGAGGATTTTCCTGATGGTCAGTCTGCTCTGCTGGAGCACTGACGGACAAGTGACCTGCAGAGACAACAACAACGGAGAAGTGGACTGGTGAGACTACACCCAAAAACTAGATTCATTCTCTTTATTTGTTCACGTTTTACAAAGAGTTTAACCTGAGCCAGGCCGACAACAATGATAGCAATGATATCACATCTATACAGGGTCAGAAATTTACTCCTGTTAAAAAAATATTATATATATACAGACTGTACTGGAGGATTGACGACTAGGACTGTAACTATGGCTAGTTGGGGATAGGTGACCGCTGTGGTGCATCGGTAAGAATGCAGTCAAAAGCTCTGATGCTCTTCAATGGATTTATTAGCAGATGATTGTCTGTGTCTTCATGAGGGCATGTGTGGTTCTACAATAAACAATAAAGGAAATATCAGCATACAAGTAGAAACACAACAGTGCTGACAGGATGCAGTTAGTAAGGCTAATAAATGGTAATTAGTATAACCTTCACTCCAGGTATATATACATATACACATATACATATTTATATACATACATATATACATGCATATGCATACATATACATATATAGCTGCTCATCAAATAACCAAAGAATATCAGATAACACACATCAGCTCCTTATTAAATTAAAGCAGCCTTCTTACTGCTGGGTCTCAGTAACAGCAGCCCAATCATCATTCTCTACCACACAACCATTGTAAACACTCCGATAATAATTGCGCAGTGCCATGTGATGATATATATACATAATAGTAATGTAACACTAATAATACTAGGCATTAGCATGCTGCTAGCGATTTTCCATGCTAACATGCTGCATTTCAAACTAGCATCCCAGAACAGATAACATTCATATAAACCCAAGGCACCGAAATACACATATGTAAACATTTACACCAATGTACTCACATGTCTCTGAACGCACACATGCACAGATGGCGACACAGACGACAACAATACACCCCAGAAATATCTACATGTGCTTCTCCTGGCCACTCGCTACTAACTCAAAAAACGAAACTTATCAGCTAGCGCAACACAGGCGTCCTTTCTGACCCCAAAACAAAGGTTCTGATTGGCTGATCCCCGTCACTCCAAACATGAAATAGCAGGTCCTTCTTTACACAGACTGAGTGGTGCACTTACAGGTTTATGTGCATATTCTGTCTATGTGTGTGTGTGTGTGTGTGTGTGTGTGTGTGTGTGTGTGTGTGTGTGTGTGTGTGTGTGTGTGTGTGTATGCATGTGTTTGCTCTCCTACTGCCTTTCTCTTCACTTGCTCCTTACTGCTTCATACAATAATCTGTGTTGATGCTTTATGACTTTTTTTGCCTTCATGTGTATATTATTTTTATTTTTTAAGAGTAATGAACTTCACTAAAGGTTTATTTGTTATCCATTTGAATATTAGGATTCTGCCTCCTAAAATTGATTTACTGAGAGCTTGGCTCACTTATAATAATCCACATATTATTACTCTTTCTGAAACCTGGTTACATAGTGAGATCTCTGATGATAAAATCAAACTTGACAATTATGTGTTATTTAGGAAGGATAGGGGCTCAAGGGGTGGGGGCCTCCTAACATACAGTGGTGTGAAAAAGTGTTTGCCCCCTTCCTCATTTCCTGTTCCTTTGCATGTTTGTCACACTTAAGTGTTTCGGAACATCAAACCAATTTAAACAAAAGTCAAGGACAACACAAGTAAACACAAAATGCAATTTGTAAATGAAGGTGTTTATTATTAAAGGAGAAAAAAAATCCAAACCATCATGGCCCTGTGTGAAAAAGTGATTGCCCCCCTTGTTAAAACATACTATGACTGTGGTTGTCCACACCTGAGTTCAATTTCTCTAGCCACACCCAGGCCTGATTATTGCCACACCTGTTCACAATCAAGGCATCACTTAAATAGGAGCTGCTTGACACAGTAAGGTCCACCAGAAGATCCTTAAAAGCTACACATCATGCCGAGACCCAAAGAAATTCAGGAACAATTGAGAAAGAAAGTAATTGAGATCTATCAGTCTGGAAAGGGTTATAAAGCCATTTCCAAAGCTTTGGGAATCCAGCGAACCACAGTGAGAGCCATTATCCACAAATGGCGAAGACATGGAACAGTGGTGAACCTTCCCAGGAGTGGCCGGCCGCCCAAAATTACCCCAAGAGCGCAGCGACGACTCATCCAAGAGGTCACAAAAGACCCCACAACAACGTCCAAAGAACTGCAGGCCTCACTTGCCTCAGTTAAGGTCAGCGTTCATGCCTCCACCATCAGGAAAAGACTGGGCAAAAATGGCCTGCATGGCAGAGTTCCAAGGAGAAAACCACTGCTGAGCAAAAAGAACATCAAAGCTCGTCTCAATTTCTCCAGAACACATCTTGATGATCCCCAAGACTTTTGGGACAACATTCTGTGGACCGATGAGACAAAAGTGGAACTCTTTGGAAGGTGTGTGTCCAAGTATATCTGGCGTAGAAGGAACACTGCATTTCATAAAAAGAACATTATACCAACTGTAAAATATGGTGGTGGCAGTGTGATGGTCTGGGGCTGTTTTGCTGCTTCAGGACCTGGAAGACTTGCCGTGATAAAAGGAACTATGAATTCTGCTGTCTACCAAGAGATCCTGAAGGAGAATGTCCGACCATCTGTTCGTGTACTCAAGCTGAAACGAACTTGGGTTCTGCAGCAGGACAATGATCCTAAACACACCAGCAAGTCCACCACCGAATGGCTGAAGAAAAACAAAATGAAGACTTTGGAGTGGCCTAGCCAAAGTCCTGACCTGAATCCTATTGAGATGTTGTGGTATGACCTTAAAAGGCCGTTCATGCTCGAAAACCCTCTAATGTAACTGAATTAGGACAATTCTGCAAAGATGAGTGGGCCAAAATTCCTCCAGGACGCTGTAAAAGCCTCATTGCACGTTATCGCAAACGCTTGGTTGCAGTTGTTGCTGCTAAGGGTGGCCCAACCAGTTATTAGGTTTAGGGGGCAATCACTTTTTCACACAGGGCCATGATGGTTTGGATTTGTTTTCACCTTTAATGATAAACACCTTCATTTACAAATTGCATTTTGTGTTTACTTGTGTTGTCCTTGACTATTGTTTAAATTGGTTTGATGTTCCGAAACACTTAAGTGTGACAAACATGCAAAGGAACAGGAAATGAGGAAGGGGGCAAACACTTTTTCACACCACTGTATGTAGCCTAAAAATTGACTACTGAACTTATATTGCCAAGTGAGAATCCCTTACATTTTGAAGGCCTTTTTGTTAAAATTATCTTTCATGAAAACAAACGGCTTATAATAGGAAATATTTATAAACCCCCTAATGCTTCTGCTGAAACCACTGAACATATCTTGTCTACCATTAATTCTTTAGATTGTGCTAGTGAAAAAATCATATTAGGTGATTTTAACTCCAATTTGCTAGCGTATTCCTCTCATAAAGACCGCAATCTTTTTAATAGCATAAATCTAACGCAATTAATAACTGAACCCACTAGAGTTGGTCCTAACTCCTCTTCTTTGATCGATTGGATCTTAGTTTCTCATCCTGACAGAATCTTAAAATCTGGGGTATTACCTGACTCTCTCAGTGACCACTCTATTATCTTCTGCATATGGAAAATCAAATTGCCTCATCTTCCTCCAAAATTAATTAGAGTAAGGAAATGGAATAACTTTAATCTTGAACACTTTATTCAAGATATATTAGATATTAATTGGGATAGATTTAAGTTAATTCCATCTGTTGAAGACGCATGGATTTATTTTTATACTGAATTTGTTGAGATAATAGATAAACATGCTCCTTGGATATCAATTAAGGTCAAGGGTTGACATTTACCTTGGATCAAGGGAGATCTCATAAACTTGTTCAAACAAAGAGACAAGGCATGGAAAAAATATCGTATATCACATGATTCTGTTGACTGGGATGCTTATAAAGAACTAAGGAATAAATGTAAAACTACTACTAGAAATGCTGAAGCAAATTATTATAATGATTGTTTATCAACTGATTTTAAGAACTCAAAGAAATTCTGGAAGAAAATGAATTCCATAACTAATAAACACACAAAAAACCTTATTTCTCATATTAATATAAATAATGAAATGATTAGTGAACCTTTATTAATTGCAGAGGCCTTTAATCAGCATTTTTCCTCAGTCTGCAGTCCTTTTTCCTTTCCTTCTTACTCCGATATTTAATTTACCCAGAACAGGTGCAATAGATCTTTCTGCTTTAATACCATCACTCCAGTTGATGTTCAGCAGGTTATTGATAGCATAAAGTCCGGATGCAGTGCTGGTCCAGATGGTTTGGAAATTAAGTTCTTTAAACTCGCCTCTCATGTTTTATCATTTCCTTTGGCTGATATATTTAATTTATCATTGGCAACTTGCGAAACACCTCGATCATGGAAGTGTGCAAGAGTATCTCCTCTTCATAAAGGGGGTGACATCACAGATATTAACAATTACAGACCTATCTCAATTATTAATAGTGTAACAAAAATATTTGAAAAATTAATTTTTAATCAACTTTCTAAATATCTTAATGATCAAAATGTATTATCTCCACATCAATCTGGTTTTCGACCAAACTTTTCGACCACCACTGCTCTTCTAAAATTCACAAACGACATATTGTCCGCATCAGACAGTAATATGCTGACAGGTGCTATATTTATTTATCTTACCAAAGCTTTTGATATGGTTGACCATTATCTTCTTTTAGACAAATTACATGCTATTGGTCTTTCTTCAGACTCTTTATTATTATTTAATTCTTTTCTTCATCATAGAAGTCAATGTGTTGCTTTTCAAGGCACCCAGTCTGGCTTTAAAATCATTGATAAAGGTGTTCCACAAGGTTCATCCTTAGGCCCACTCTTATTCTCGATCTTTATTAATGATTTACCGCAAATGTGTACTGACAGTTTAATTCACTTATATGCAGATGACACTGTAATATATTCATCCAGTTCTGATATTTCACAAATCCAATTATCTCTTCAATTGGACTTTAACCTAGTTCAAAAATGGTTTCATTCTAACAAACTCCTATTGAACAGAAAAATCATACACTATGTTGTTTTGCAATAGACTAGATTCTTTGCCTATATCTAAATGCTGGTCAATTAGTTTTCTTGATAAAACAGATTTAACAATAGTTGAAGAGTATACATATCTTGGTATTTGGCTTGATAACCAGCTCTCCTTCAAACCTCATATTAATTCAATCTGCAAGAAAATATATGGCCAATTGAAGTCACTTTATCGCTCTGTAGATTGTTTTTCACAACAGGTTCGAAAAAGAATTATAACTCATTTGATACTTCCAATAATTGATTATGCAGATACCATATACGGGAATACCACAGATTCAAATCTTCGTCCTATTTCTGTACTTTACAATAGTCTTTGCAGATTTGTGCTTAGATGTCCTTATAGAACTCACCATTGCCAAATGTATGAGTCTTTGAACTGGCTGGCTCCCAAGTCAAGAATGCAATTCCACTGGTTACTACTTATTTTTAAGTGTATTCATTTCCATTTCCCTCCTTATTTAAAATGTCTTTTAGTTTCTTTTAATATACAGTACAATTTCTCTTCTTTTATGTACCCAGAATTAACAAAGAAGTAGGTCGTCGTGCATTTAAATTTAAAGCACCATCAGACTGGAACAATCTCTCT
The DNA here is from genome assembly GCF_004354835.1 of Perca flavescens. Taxonomy (NCBI): domain Eukaryota; kingdom Metazoa; phylum Chordata; class Actinopteri; order Perciformes; family Percidae; genus Perca; species Perca flavescens. The sequence goes on from NC_041346.1 coordinate 32,376,254, forward strand.
CGCTCGCTCAGATCTATAACTTCCTTTTATGTTTTCAAATTATCTCTTTTTACCTATTTTCAAACATCCTGTTCCTGTTTCTGATCCTTCTTGTTTTTTTCATATACTGTACATGTTTGCAGTTATGTACCAGCATTTGATAGTGAAGTGCATAAATATATTTATACCTTGTTTCTGTAATTGCATTTTCACAGATGGCTCACTGATTGATTTTGATATGGGCTAAAGGAAGGGATTAGGTTTGTGGGAGCATTGTTAGTGAGTGCGTGTATATGAATGTGAATATTGTTGTATTTAAATGTTTGTTATTGTCTAGTGTTGTATTTACTTTAAAGGGGTGATAGAATGCAAAACCGATTTTACCCTGTCATAGTTGAATAACGACAGTTTGGTGGGTAAATAGGACATACATAGAAGCTCAAAGTCCCACTGACACCCCTTTACTATGAAAATCTCATATTTAGAACCTGCCGCTGAAAACGGGTGAATCCCAACAAAGCTGGAAGTTGCTTGCGTAAGCATCTCAAAATCCGGAACCTTAAGAGAACAGTCACGCCCCAACATTTACATAGGTTACACAACTGACCTGAGATCAGGTAGAACATTTACATAGGCTACACAACTGACCTGAGATCAGGTAGAACATTTACATAGGTTACACAACTGACCTGAGATCAGGTAGAACATTTACATAGGCTACACAACTGACCTGAGATCAGGTAGAACATTTACATAGGCTACACAACTGACCTGAGATCAGGTAGTACATTTACATAGGCTACACAACTGACCTGAGATCAGGTAGTACATTTACATAGGCTACACAACTGACCTGAGATCAGGTAGTACATTTACATAGGCTACACAACTGACCTGAGATCAGGTAGAACATTTACATAGGCTACACAACTGACCTGAGATCAGGTAGTACATTTACATAGGCTACACAACTGACCTGAGATCAGGTAGAACATTTACATAGGCTACACAACTGACCTGAGATCAGGTAGTACATTTACATAGGCTACACAACTGACCTGAGATCAGGTAGAACATTTACATAGGCTACACAACTGACCTGAGATCAGGTAGAACATTTACATAGGCTACACAACTGACCTGAGATCAGGTAGAACATTTACATAGGCTACACAACTGACCTGAGATCAGGTAGAACATTTACATAGGCTACACAACTGACCTGAGATCAGGTAGAACATTTACATAGGCTACACAACTGACCTGAGATCAGGTAGTACATTTACATAGGCTACACAACTGACCTGAGATCAGGTAGTCTTCTGAATCTAGCTAGGTCACGCAGATCTCTGCTATTCCATTACAAAATTTACTTCTGAAACTTTTTTATGCGAGAAATCAACTATGTAAAGCTCTAATATGGGCCGTTTTACGAAAATTGATGGCTAATTGCAAATGTTGTCTGACTGTGTGTCGGAGTTCAGCGCCGGTGCTGCCTGTGTTGCTGCCTCACCGCCTGGCCTGCCTCCCTTCACAGACCCCGGCCTGCTCTGAGCTCGATTGAGCTCCGTTACGACTGGCAGCCCACAGCACTCCATACCCGCGTAAAGTCACCGTTTTTTGGATAATGGACTACTAAACGCTGGTGCTCTGACAGAGCTCCAGGGCCTGCAGCTCCCCTCTTCCTGCTAGCTAAATACCCGGTGTGTGTGAGTGAGAGCGCGGTCAGCGAGCTTGTTACGCCAGCAATCTCTTACCACAGGTTCCAGTTAATCTTTTAATGTGTGTAATTATAATGTGTTGAGTTATTTAAACAAACGATTGGGGAAATAAACGCTGCTTGTCCGCGAGTCTCATTGATAGAGCCTGCGGCTGGATGTAGCTCTATCAATGAGAGCTAGCTCCTCCTAGAATTCCTCTGAAATTCACAAATATTCATTAACTTGAAATCGGACACCGTTGTTAGCTTTATAAGACCTTCAGGGAGATGTTGTATAAGTGGCGTGATGAAATTCAAACTGTAAATATACAGAAATTACGCCAAAAATGAAGCTAACTAGCCGTGATTTGTAGCTACACATAGGATTGAAGGGACAGTCATAGCTAACGAAACCCCCACTGTTCACAAATATTCATTAACTTGAAATCGGACATTGTAGTTAGCTTTATAAGAAATTTAGTTAGATGTGTAAGTGGCGTGACGGAATTCAAACTGTAAATATACTTGAATTACGACCAAAAATGAAGCTAACTAGCCGTGATTTGTAGCTACACATAGATAGGATTGAAGGGACTGTCGCAGCTAACGAAACACCTAGCTAAACTTCACAAATATTAACTTGAAATCGGACACCGTTGTTAGCTTTATAAGACATTTAGATGTTGTATAGCTAAGTGGCGTGACATTGTGTGTAACATGTGGTAAGAGATTGCTGGTGTAACAAGCTCGCTGACTCTCACACAACGGGCCATTTAGCTAGCAGGAAGAGGGGAGTTACAGGCCCCTGGAGCTCTGTCAGGGCTGCCAGCCTAACGGAGCTCACAGCAGGCCGGGCTCTGTGAAGGAAGGAAGGCCGGGCGGGGAGGCAGCAGCACCGCCGCTGAACTCCGACACACAGTCTTACCATATTTGCAATTAGCCATCAATTTTCGTAAAACGGCCCATATTTGAGGTTTATATAGTTGATTTCTCACATAAAAGTCTCAGAAGTGAATTTGGTAATGAAACATTGCAGTGTTGCGACAGAATCTCATATCTGGGATATGAGATTCTGTCGCTTCTCTAATGTGTGTGTATTGGGGATTCGCTCAACCAATCAGCGCGCGTCTCTAATGTGTGTGTATTGGGGATTCGCTCAACCAATCAGCGCGCATCTCTAAGGTCTGCCTATGGCAATTTGCTCAACCAATCAGCGCGCAGTTCATCTAAATATTCACGAGCATACCATATTTGGAAGAAAAGCTCTTGTTTCAAATAGAGCCAAAACACAGAGATGCATAAGGGCCAAAAAAAATATCAACCAGGCCATTTTCAGCCCAACAAATGTTACATACCCAATTAGGAGACCATAAGGAACAGTGTAAAATACTCTATATAATCATTCTATCACCCCTTTAATGATGATTCTCCATCTTGATGTTTTCTTTTGTATCTTAAAGGACCCCCTTGAAAATGAGATGGTGCATCTCAAGGGGTTATCCTTGAAAATAAATAAATAAATAATGAATATAAAAAATACACACACACACACACACACACACACACACATATATATATATATATATATATATATATATATATACATACACACACACACACATATATATATATATATACACACATATATATATATATATATATATATATGTGTGTGTGTGTTTTTTTAACAGACTGTTTTCGGATCTGTACTCATATAGGCCGATACACAAGTTCAGGTATCATAATCAGTATGATTTACAGTGTGTTCCCCCCAAATTTCTTGAACATCAAAGAACTTTATTCTAACCTTGGCCTATGTTGGGGGGGGCACTATGGAGCACGTCGGTCATGGCCAACTCACTGCAGAACTTAACAATTTCCTCAGGATCCATTTTCACGCTTATCGAAACGCATCACCTGACCGCTCATTTACCATGCAGCCCAAAGCACGAGCCCAAGCGCGGGAAAAATAATAGAAATTAATATTTCTATTATTTTCTATTATCAAAGATCTTCAGCTCTAATGTAGACACATAGTGCTAGATTTATCAAGCCGTTTGCGTCTGTTTCCAGGCGCTAATTGGTCGCAAAGACGGACGTAACCGATGCGGGCTATTTACTAACAGGGACACTTGGGTAAAATCTCAGATTGTCCTCCACATGAGCGAGAAGAGACAAGTTGCGCTTTCAATATGCGTTCGTGGGAGGGTCTTGGGGAAAGTGGGAGTTCCACCCGAAAAGGTGGGAGGATACGCGCAAAGTGCGCCTAATTATATATATATATATATTATATATTCCATGGTATTTACAAAGACTGTCAGTAAGAGCGCGTCTCTATTCTGCGGGGGAAATTCTCCGCCTCTTAAAAGCAGCTCTAAACCAGCCGCAGTCGAGTTTCCTCGTAGACCTTTATGTTGCTGGTGAAATGGCAACAGTAATCTGAGCAAGACGAAGACATAGGCGAGGCTGAAAATATTTGTAACATAAGAATCACACTTTGTCAGTGAACACAACATCATTTAGCGTTACAGATCGAGCAGCCGTGCAATATTAGAGTTACTGGAAGAAATCAAAGATGAAATTGAATCTCCCACTCAGCGTTCATATCCCATTCAGCAGTTGTTAAACTCCTCGCTACATTACAGATATATCAGGATCATTTAAACAGTCCTAGCATCAGCAGTGGGAATATCTCAGTCTGCACTCAGCCGTATCACAGCACAAGTACCGCTTCGCTACAGCGCAATCTACGGTATAGTGGGCGGAGAAAGACGCTGATTGGCTGATGGGTGTCAGGGTTGATAAATACTACGCAAAATGTGGAAGCATAGCATGCGCTATTACCGAACTCGCATAAACAGACGCAGCGCAAACTGCGCTAGTGTTAGTAAATCAGGCCCATAGTGTTGACATGCAACATTTTATTCAGAAATGAAAATAATCCACACGTCTTCATCTATTTAGAGGAGGAGTGTAAGAAAAGGTGGAAGAACCTATGGTACATAAAAGAGAGGAGACAAAAAAGTGGTGCAGGGGCAGACTTGGAAGTACTTTTCCATACTGTCTTGTCTGGAGCCAGACGTCAGGGAGAGACAAATAGCCAGACAGTCTGATGTAGAAATGGGCTATCGGAATGTTGTTCGTGTTGAGGAAATCGTAGCACCAACTCTCGTCAGCAGACTGTCTACTCCCTGTTAAGCCAAAAGTACCCCTGGAACCGGTCAAAGTGAAAGTGGCGCTCCTTCACCAGCCGGAATTCCCCCAACTGCTCTCTGGACCTGAGAGTCTCGTGCACCCACACCCTTCTTCCTGCTGCCTTCCTCTGTCTTCTCCTCACTACCAGGGCGAGTGCTAAGGCTTTCTTTTGGTTCAAAGACAGAAACATTGTCTCCACCAAATCACTACTGTGTATCCTACACAATGTCGCATGTACTGCATGTCTGATGTAAACACCGCATGCAGACGTGACGTGCATTCAAAATTGGCACATGTATGACAAACTTTTTCTGCTCATGGAGAGTGTAACACAGTGTAATTGTTCTTATAATACAGCCATAAGTGTAATGTTTATTCAGAGCTAACGTTGGCAAAATGTCTGCAATTTGGCGATAATTTACACTGGAAAAATCACACCAGTAAAATGTCCATGTGTAGAGAATGCAAGCCTTCAGTTTCCAGGGTTGCACAAATGTTGCCAATTTACACTACAGCCCTATTTGCATGGGATTAGTATCATCTGTGATTTAGAAATTACCACATCACATCTGAGTTTAGTGTGGCGCATTCACACGGGATAAGTGAAGCCTGGCTTGCACTTAAATTTACTGACATATCTGCAGTAATCACACAACATCACCGTCAGCCCTCGAACGAAGCTGCGAGGAGCATGTGGACTTGGGGACGAATGTCTTAGGTCTGGCAGCAGTCCAGACTAAATTGGCTATAAAAGATCACCAGGTAATACTATTCCTGTGTGATTAGGGCTTATTGTTGAGGCAATCACCAGGGTTGCTTGTAAAGGCTGGACGGTTTGTGGACGACAGACTGAAGGTGCAATGGAGCAATGTTGCTGTAAATTGAAAAACTTTGGGAGGAGTTGGGTCTAATTAGTTTTACAGTTTGAGAAAAAAAGTTAAAACTTCACAGACGGATCTCATTAAGTGGCGTATGTATGACACATCAATTCGTATGACATTTTGGCATGTTTTCAAGACACATAATTGCCTTTATGCGTGTTTATCAACGCAATTCGCCGTTAACCTACATTACAAGTGAATTTTCACCGTTGTGAGAAGTATAAAGGGACGGAGGACCACGTAAGGAGGTTGGGTGTGGTGGTTGATGGGTAAAACGCATAACTTTCACCAGGAGAGCTGTTTTCGCATCCCGCATGTGGCGATTTTCAGCCGTTTTTTGTTTTTTTTCTTTTCTTTTTAAGCCTTCCACAATGTTTCTTTCCTAAACCCAACCGTTTATTGATTTCCTAAGCGTGTTTTTGTCATTATTTTTCGTGTATTTGATACTAAAAAACTACACTTACTAAAGCCTTTCCCTGTGTTCTTTTTGCTAAACCCAACCTTTTTTTTTCTTTTTATTTTACACGCGTGACATTCTTGCGATAGTACGCAACGTGGCAACTCCACATGGTGGGTATGTTTACATTTGCTGTATACAGCGTAGACATACACAAACATAGCTGAAAATGCGTCCAGATAACACGCTATTTGGCTTTAGGAAGGTGGCGTGTATGTTTACGCAAAGTCATGATGTCATGTTGATACTTCAACACAGTTCAAAGCATCTGAACATCTTAGTTGCAGAGTACTAGCGTGTACGACTGATTTTGATGAATTTTCAGAAATTTAAACTTTAGAATCTCTAATCCACACAGCACAATCACTGAGTATACATTAGCATGTTTGATCTGTATCACCTGGAGCTTAAACTCACAACCTCAGAACACAAAGGCAAGCCATGATCTTGTTGAGCTAAATGCCGAGTCATTTGGGGATGTTTCGTGCATTGGAAAGATGAGAAAATGTTCCCACCAAATTTGATCAACATCAAAGGATCTCTGTCCGAACCATGGCGTGCATCTGGGATCCTGCTGGCCACGCCGAGCTCAATCACTGCACAACTTTGACATTTTTGCCAGTTCTGACCCGTGTGCCATCTTTCAATAATGCCGAACCCCCTAAAAAAGTGACTGTGCAGCAAAAAATAATCCGTACAAAAACATTCTCTCACTTTCAGTGCCAGGGACTGTCTGGTCACTGTGAACATGCACAAGATTTAGGAATCCAAAGTTAAGATTTATGTTTTCTGCTCATGAGTCTCCGTCCTGTCTGATCATTGATTGTTTCTCTTCTCTACTCATCATCAGGTACATCATCTACAAGTCACCCAAACTGAATAACATAAGAACAAACTATAAAACAAAGCTAAAATAATAATTTGTTACTTATTTATATTTAGCCACAGCTTCATCAGTTCACCCTCTAGCATTTCTTTAGATATTCAGATACAGACGCAGAGCGTACAGACTACATGCAGATATAAAATATATAAAAGATATAAGGGATTAGCTTTATATGTTAACTGCTACTGAGTCTCCGTCCTCTCTACTCATCATCAGGTACATCATCTACAAGGCACCCCAACTGAATAACATCGGAACCACAGGTTTGGAATATCTTTACATTGATTCAGCTGGGAAGAAGAAGGAGACCTTGACTACAGATCCTACCTATAAGCCCATCAACCATCCTAACGGTGTCCTGGCAAACACCCTGCGGCCCATTTTTACCACATCATTGGTGAGGATCATGTTTAAACTGCAGCTCTGTTTCTATTTTGATAAAAATGAAACCATGACTAAAACTGACGGATAGATATTATGGTCTGTACTAATTATAAAGCACCAACTATCTTTCCTCAAATATCTCAATGTGCTCTTTTGAAACTGTTCAACACACAACATATAAAATATTAAATTGTGTAATGAATCTGCAGCGGTAGACTTGGTACATTGCTGTTCCTCTCTTTAGATTGGTCACGTACATCCTAATATTTAAAACAAAGTACCTAACCAAAAAAACAAAAATCCCTATCCTTACCAGTAGGGTTGGGTATCGTTGGTTTTTTTCTGATACCGGTGCTAAAGCGATACTTTTAAAACGGTGCCGGTGCCTGAACCGGTACTTTTTAATAATGTTAAAAAAAAAGAAGAAAAAGTAGAAGAAGGGTACTAAACAGCTGGTGACATTAAATAACCTGCTTATTGCTAAGGCCATATGGTCAAAATTAAAGATTTATTAATAATGTAATAACTATAACTTATAACAATAACTTATTCACTCACCAGTAAATTGCTGTTGAACGACAAAAACAACCACCAGATAGCAAAAAAGGGTATTTTACAATAACTGAATGCACCACAAGGCTACCTGTTTTAAGTGAACGTCTGTGTTGTTTAATTCCGACAACGTTAGCTGCTGCGCTGCAGAGCAGACTGTTACGGTGTTGGAGTCCTCTACAGTGAAATCCAGTCAAACTTTACACTGTTTAACGTTAGCTGTTTAATCCAGCTGCTAGCTAAAGCTAGGCTAACGTTACCTGCTGTCAGGTGTAGTGTAAAGTTAGGCACTGAAATTTTCGTTCTTATTCAGTCTTGTTACTACCGTTAATTCGGCTTTACACAATGTGCATATAGCTTTCGACTTGTCTACAAACCGTCCAGGAGTTTTGGAAAATAAAAAGCTCAGTTCAGAATTGTGTTGCTGCTGTGTTTCTCCATCATGCTGCAGCCTGCAGCAGGAGGATGTGATGATAAGAGAGGTGCAGCAAAGGGTAAAAATAGTAGCCTGTCAGACACGACGTGAAGCCCAGTGAAGTGTAAAATAAATTGATAAATGGCGGCATGCGATTAAGGAGATTAAAAAAATTTACACGTTATGCTCGGCCCTTAATTGCATCGCTATTAACGCATTAATGCTGGCAGCCCTAATTATAATGTTTCTTCTCTTCATTCTGCATCATTTATAGCCAGACAACTTTGGATTCATCTCCTACAGCGATCAACCTCCAGGATGTGATGCTATTGATAAGTTTGGCCACAGTAAAGGTGAGTAGAGAAAGCATCTCTCTCACAGGAAACATCTCTCTGAACCTCCATCAGGTTTTCATCACAGAGGACAGAGGCTGCTCAGTGTGATGTCATACTTCTTGTATGTAATGACATCATCATCTCTGTAATCTTATCAATGATCTGTGACTCCTGTTTGTTCAACTTCTCCAGCTTCTGTCTTTGAATCATTTAAATGAGATCTGTGTTTACATCAGATCATAGTGATCATATGATGAATTAAAGTGAACTAAATCTAACAATCAGAGCAGCGACAGAGCTCAGTCTATTATCTGTTAGTTTGAAATATTAACACACAGTCAGGAAATCACATATTATGATTTTAAACAATCATCAGCCAATAGTTATTTGTCTATCTGTTGATGTTTCAGGAGTTGTGATGATGGAAAAAGACAAGACAGGAGTCTGGCTCTTACACAGCACACCACGATTCCCTTTCCTAAGAGATCAAAAGAAGTTCTACCCATCCAGCGGAGCAGCAAAAGCTCAGACATTTATCTGTGTAACATTCAAGTACGACCAGTTCAACAAGATAGGTAATGTTATTAGTTAAATATTCATATTTGTGTTCTAGTGATTGATTTGAATATGATGTTAATGTTGTCTTGTTGTACTATTTGAAGGTGAACATCTGCTGGACATCAATGCTTTCACATTTGATGATCATATTCCAGAAGGCTTCTATAAAGAGCTCAAAGATCTTAGGAGGACTGGAAATAACATCAGGGACCCAAGAGTAAATCAAGTCAAAATCCAGGACTTGAAATCAGCAGGATTACCATCAACAGGATTACCATCAGCCGGAAGAACATCATTTGAAAGCATTGCTAAAAAACAGTATAAAGGTGAGATATCTGCATGATGGTTTGAATCAGATAACCTAACTTAGTGAAGACAAAGTTAGAAAGAAAAGAGATATTTTTACTGTGGAAATCAGATGTTATGTGAACTGGATGAGAGAAGTTTGTACTGTAGTTTAACATCAGTCTGTTCATCTTAATGAGTGATTCCAGCCTGGGACTGGTTAGAACTGGTTACATTTAGATGTGTGTAGCTGCTGAAGATCACTGACTTCATGCTTCAATAGTCTTCAGAGAGGAAACCTCCCAAATGTTCTCATCAAAGTGTCAGAGACTCTGCGCCTCAAATGAAAACTTTTTTTAGTCTAAACTATGACATTATGGGCTGTACAAAAAATACCAATGAACTCCTGCCTCAGATGTGAAGATTACACAAACTGACTATTCTACTGTTTGTTTTTTCCCGATGCAGCTGGAGAAGAAGCTGAAGACGATGAATGTGATGATGGTAACTAAATACAGTACCAATGAACACCTGCCTCACATGTGAAAATGATTACACAAACTGACAATCCTACCTAAACAAACGGTAGGATTGTCAGTTAGCAGAACCTAAAACACAGACCTAGAGGAAAAATATCTATCTATAAATTGCAGGAACATCTGTCTCAGAGGTTAAATTGGGCCGGAGCGCACCAGAGCGCAGCTCCCCCTCCTCAGGGCTACAACACACCCTGCCGGAGCTCGGCTCCGTCTCCTTCAGCATCAAACATTTTGCCGGGGCTTCAGCCCCGAATGTTTTGAGTGTAACCCCGAATGTATTTTGAAAAGTTGACTGACAAATATGAAACCGGACATCGTTTAGTGTCCACTCTCGCTGTAAAAAGCTGCGCAGCTTCAGGTTTATGGATGCGCTCTGCTGTGGACATGCTGTGGCAGATGTGTCGCGTTTGAGCTCCGTGTATTTCTGCCAGAAGTTTCGGGTTTCCACCTCCGATGTTTAGCAGCGTACAGCCGCTTCCCTAAACGTCTCAAACGGAGCTCTGTGTCTGTCAGAAGATCTGAGATCTACCGTATCAGCAGAGCAATCACGTAATGCACAGCAGACTACGGTGCAGGTAGATTATTTTCTGAAATATAGTGACTTTATTCTCGTAATAGCTCGTAATTATAAACTTTATTTTTTTTCACAAAATATCACGACTCATCCAAATCTCAGAGAACACAGATGGGATGAGTTATATTTTGAATGTGCACAAAGTTTTGGACATGAGCAGAAATCTTGCTCAAACATCGAAAATATTACAGTCCAAGGGATTATTAATAAATTAAATGCATAATGTATCACTAAGGTGAATTATTGTCATATGCACATTTACGGAGGTTACTTCCCAAACAAAAGATGCAAAAAAGGGAAGAATAAATGATGCCTATAGGCTACATGTGTGCTGACTCAGATATAATTAGAAAAGTCAATCTAAAGGAGAATAAATAGATGAAAGCAATACAGCTTACAGCCTTACTGCAATATATTCCATTATGTTTTTAGATTTGGATTGTAATATTTCCCTTTACATAACGATATTTCAGGCATATTTATTCAGAAAAAGGTAGTAGAAATAGGTGCATAAAAATTCATCAAAATGCAGGAAATGAAGTGTTTAATACTAAAAAAATTCTGGAGGAGGACCCCCAGACCCCCACATCATAAGTCAGCAGACAAATCTGGAGGCAAAACCTTGTCCTTTGGGTTGCCAGGCCAGTTATGATTAGACCAAATGTTGGTGCCATCTAACAAACTGGAAGCTTAAATGAACATACACTGGCTATTAACAAGCTGGGCCAGCCAATCACTGTTAAAAAGGCTATAATAGTGGTTTCTGATTCTCTTAAATCAACATCATTTTCAGCATAGTTTACATATTTGCCAACCAATATTCAATATATAATTGTTCAATTTCATACATTTTCCAAGGGTGAAATCCGTTGCCTGCCTGTTAACATTAGCCTATAAAAGGTAAAAAAAAAAAATATATATAATAATAATAAAGTAAGTGAATTGTAAAGTATTTCTCTTTGTTTGAATAACTAATCAACCCTACCTTACACATTAATACTGGAAAAAGAGCCCTTTGGTGTAAAAACACAGTCATTTTGCAGCGCGATATTGAGTGATGACCATTCCCCGTAAATAAGGGCTCCCCCTCCCTCCAAAAGCCAATTAAACCACTGATCTGTCTTTCTGTCTGTGTGTTACGTGGATATCTCTCTAACCGTTAGTCCAATGGATTTCTTACTTGACAGGTGTCTTGCTACGGGCACGAGTAAGTGCAGTGTCAAGTTTGTCGTTGTTCGGAAATGCAACAAATATCGTCGGTAAAAGAAGCACTCATTGGCTTTTGCCACTCTAGCAGCTGGCCCCTCCCCCTCATACAATGTAACACTGAGTGAGCACATCACAGGACCAGAGACGGAAAAGGTCGAAGAAAGCAGCTAAAATGTGACATACACCTCAGTCAGAACCACAAAAATGTGCAAAGTAGCACTACTTTGGACTGTCTTTGAAAAAACAAAAGACAATTCACGAATTTATGGACGTTTCACATGCAGAACGCTTTACAACAGCGGGGGGTGGGGGGTGTTACAGCCTTTGACTCTTTTCTTGCATTTATTATTCATTTATATCTATTAAATTGCTGTGAGCTGGCAGAACAAAACGTAATCTGTAAAAATCAGTAAAAATAATTTTAAAGTATGTTGAACAACAAGACAAGCTAGCTATCAGTCATGTCTCTGTCCCCAAAAAAATATAACGACTTTTACGAACAATTTTATCCACGATGTGTTATGTTACGTACATCGTACGTACGTACAGCCTGAAGTAGCGACCTGAACAGTGAATGGGATGTGAGATAGCGTTATTCTCTGTGAAACAAAGTCAGTCCAGAGGTAAAGTATAACTTTCTTATTGCAGCCTGTGTGTGTTTTAGCGCCATCCTGTGGTGTTCAGAGGACGAGGCACTGGAGCACCACACTGTGTTAAAATAACAGATTCACATTTCATTTTTGATTTAAGGTAGCGCATTAATTTAGAACAGTAAACAGACAGATTCACCGGAACTCCTTTCCTAGGTGTCCTATAAAACTTTTTATGGACACCCTGCAGCCAATCAGAATCAAGTATTCACCCAGACCATGGTATAAACACAGATATGTGTTGTTTAGCTCTCATAACAGGCCGGGTGGGTAGCGCGCTGCCATGAGTCCATGAGGCTAATGTCTGGTTACTCCACATTGTCATTGTGATATTTTGTGATTACATTCTGAATCTGCCCCGTTCTGTCAGGTAAATACAGTAGTAGGTAGGCCTACAATTTCTTCCTGTGATGTTGAAGTAGCCTGAAGTAGGCTACAGTGGAGTAATTGGTTTGGGGTCCTTCTGTAAGTCATTTTGGGGTACAATCTGGTTTTGAACAATTCTACAAGCAGCAATACCACAGGCCAAGCAATCGCCCGTTCCAAACAGGCACATTTTCAACAGGCTCTGTACTAGTTGTAAGAAAATACCAATGAACACCTACCCTAAATGTAAAGGTAACAAACTGACAATTCTACTGTTTGTTTTTTTCAGAACCTCCTACAAAAAAACACAAGAACAACAAAAGAACCCAAAGACGAATATGGTAAAAAAAAAAAATATTCTCAGTCACAAAAAGTCTTTAAGTTATTTTTTCAGTAACATTTTGGTATTACTCTTATTACTTAAACTGAACACTAATGTGCTGAATGTGTAATAACCACCTAACCTGACTCCGCCAGATGGATTGCTTCGCATTTGCTCGGCATATCCATCTGGGAACTTTCCGTTGGAGAACTTTTGGGAAGGGGCGGAATACTGGTTATTTGATTGGATGAACCATCTGTCTATCAACTATGTTGGTGATAGACGGGCCAAATCAACCAATCAGATCCACGAAGCGTAGGAAAATACAACCACAAGCCAGGCTACCCCTGCTGCTGCAGGCAAAGCATAGCTCGTTAGCTCAGCATGCAAGCAACATGTCGGTAAAGGAGATTTGCCGTTTGTGTAACGAGAATTTAGGAATAAAAGGAACCATTTCAGGTTCCCGGACCATATTCCAAAAGAAGGATCCAAGAGAAAAAAAGCATTAGCGAGCGGCTATCAGAATTAGGGCTACCGCTGGCTGATAATACTGGTTAGTTGATTGGATAAACCATCTGTCTATCACCACCTAACCCACCTCAAAACCAACGCTGATTGGCCCGGTCGTTTGGCTAACGGCTCCAAATTTTCTCTGCCTCAAGATGCCAGACTGATCTGGGAGGAGAACTGGAGCTCAAGAGATCAGGACGGTCTCACGAGGCTAATAACCACCATGTATGCAAAGACAAACTTTTGAGTCTAAGTTACACAAATTTATTGATTTTTGCTGAGTAAAGGATGTAGAAGGTAGGCTTGAAATCTAGACCACCCTAGCGGCAGCAAATTTAATTTGCAGCCAGGGGGGATCTAGGCACTCTTTGTTGGCTTGTGAGCTGGAAAAACCAAACTCTGGTCAGGCCAATCACATTGTGTATAGAGTGGGTGGGCGGGGCTTATGGCTGCTGCTGCTGCTGCTGCAGGTGAACAGAGGTCTTCTGGAAGACTTGGAGTTCAGCTTTTCTTTGAGAAAAGAACAAAGAACGGCTCTGAAGTCATTCTTAAAAAAGGAAGATGTGTTCAGGGTTTTGCCGACCGGATATGGCCAAAGTTTAATCTATCAACTAGCTCCGTACCTTCTTCGTTGCTCTGATTGGTTGTAGTACTATCCTATTGGTGCAGTGGGAATTTGAAAGACAACCGTTTATCCCGCCCCTCTGATTGTGCTCCGTCAATGGTGAGTTCCCAGACCCTACATCTGGATGTGGGTCTTGCTGGTCAGGCTATGTAGAAGGAGGAGTATTTTGTGTAACATCAGTCAGTATTGAACTGTCAGGATGTGAACAGTTTCTGTAACATGTATGTTGTTCTTGCAGTTGGAGATCTTTACCTCACTATTGCAGAGAAATACAAGACTAATGTGAAAGTCCAGACCTGGTGCGGCAGGAATGAAGGTTGCTACAGCGGAGGACCTCAAGTGTTCAAAATTACATCAGTAAAAACAAAACAGGGTAAAGGGGAGGTTAAGTGGGATTTTGGTAATGATCATTCCAAGTGGTGTGTAGCTGAAGCTAAGACTAATGATTTGATCTGTATCGCTGATGTAAACAGAGGAGACAAACAATACAAAAGGCCGGGGGGTGCACTGTGCTTTAAACATAAAGAGGCAAGTAAACTATTTCAAGATGTCATTGCTAAAACTAAGGAGTGCACTTAATCCAAATCGTAACGGGGCCTCTTCTCATAAGCGTCTCCGTGAATCTGACTGTGATGATTAATATTTGATCAGATAAATACGCCTCTCTTTGCCAGTGTACGTTGTTTTAAGTCCTGTTTTTTTCCCGGTGTTTGGGTCTGTGTGTGCTTCGGTTTATAATTTTTTACATTACATACTTTTATCCAAAGCAACTTACAACTTCTACATATGTCAGAGGTCGCAACTAGTGCCTTGCTCAGGTACACATTGGTTGATGTATCACAGTGGGAATCAAACCCAGATCTCCCACACCAAAGGCATGTGTCATATCCACTGGGCCATCAACATCCCATTTTCAAATTATTCTAAGTTGACATACATTTCTGAATCCATGGTTAAATACAAAAGAGGGCTGGACTTCCTGAATGCAGCGTGCGGAGTAGACGTGTATGCAGCTCGCTCCCACAACCAAGCTTTTCATTTACCTTTTTATGCTAGCACTTTTTCAGTCTGCTCTTTTGCAACAGGTTTTAAAACTAGTGTTGACCATACTGGCAACTTCGCAATGTCCAAACTTAAGAGCAAACCAGACAAGAGCAATCCTGCGTCGTTGTCGGTTAGCATTAGCATGGCGGAGATTAGCTCTCTACTGGAGGAACATAGAATGGCGCTTGCTGCTGACTGCTGGCTGTCCCATGCTTTGTTATATGAATACTGTGATCCTCTCACTTCCTATCTGTGAGAACTAAATAACTTCTAAAAAATGATAATCGCTACCAATTGTTAGTGTTAAGCTCGCCCTCAGTAGATGGAAAGTCTTCCGTAAAATAGCAGTTGTCATGGCGCGTGGTTTTGTCAGGTAACTTGGAAGATGAGGAGCGAGCAGCTGTTTTGTGTTCTCCAAGATAGATTCCACTCGTAAAATATCTTTAATAATTTTGATTAATACTCTGGCTGCTTTCCGGGAGCTGAGACACATAGGATTACTGCCCTGAACATTTACAACAGTTAGCCAGTGTAGCTATCATTATGTTTGTTATAACGTTACAGTTCCTCTGCCCAACAATAATATAGTCACGTTATATTTCCCCATGTTGTAGCTGACGTGTCTTTAGCTGTAGGTTAATGTCGTATATTATCACCTAATCATAATCCTTTGTCCTAGTTTATATAACGTTACATTTCAGTTGTTGAAACGTTAGCTATTTTAAAGGCGGATTTATGCTTCTGCGTTAAATCAACCTGTTGGTATGTCAAACACACACACACACACACACACACACACACACACCTTTAGTCTTGTTGAGAGAGATTGTGTGTATTCTGAGTTGAGGGGCACAGAGCATCCACGTGAAGATGCAGATGCCCCATTAGGCCGTAGGGTTTAGATTCAATTGGTAATAAAAAATAATGGTAACTATTATCAAGCCAATAAAGTTGATAATAAGAAACAAACATAAGTGTGCCGACAGTGCATTGTGGGTATCCTGAAAGTAGTTTGACAGACATGGTACACACATTACATTGTCTGAAAAGAAGTAATCATGTTTTTCCTTCATATTGTTCTACAACCCGTTTCCTAACCAGTAAAATACAGACCGTTAGACAGCGTCTCTCAGCGTCAGATACCCAACGCTACCCCCCCTTCAGCGTCTGACAGCGGGCAGAGCAGCAGCTCAGCAACGCCGTAAGATGACCTAGTGTTAGGAGAGACAACGGTAGCGACTCCAGAGAGTAGTAGGAAAGCTGAAATGCTGCGTAAAGATGCAGGTTGGGGGGGATGGATGGGTCAAACAACAGGACTTTCCCTCAGGAGACCAGGGTTCAGGTCCCGTTCTTGTCCCACGTGTCCCTGAAACATATGTTTTGTAACCCTACCAACCATCTTAACCTAAACCTAACTGTCCTGTTGCTGTCAGTTAAACCTACGTCCAGATCCAAAGCACCAAAAAGTGCCACCAAAAGTGCCAACCAACCACATCTAAATCTGACGCTAAAGGAGACTTTTAGAGTCAATAACAAACGCCAAAGACACCTGACCAAGGGTCTGGATTTTACCAGATGGGAGTGACAACGGGTTGGGTTTTACGGTGTTAAGTTTTCGCTTTAATCATAATGTTGCTTGAATTAAATAACCAATATTACTTTCATAGTACACACTCTTAAAGTGTGTTTGCTGAATGATTACATCATCCTGAATAATTAACCAATCTTTCTTTGGTTTATTACACTCTTGAAAATGTTAAATTTTTATTTTTTGCATCTTTTTATATCTTTTATCGCATTAGTATACTACACTCTTAAAGTGTTCTGAGTATTGGACCTCTAGTTGCATTTATTAAGTATTTTATCACATTGTGATTCTTCTATATATTTTAAAGTGTAGAAAATTGCTCCCATTCTCCATGCACCATGTAGTGAGAGATGATACTATAGTCACCCTGTCTCTGTTCATATGTATCTGAAGCTTGTGTTAAACAAACAGGCCATGTGGTCGGTTCTCTGACCTTTGAACTGTCTCCAGTAACAGCTGGTAAACACCAGTCATACCTTTAGAACACAAGGTACATCATAACCAGGCACAAACACAATCTGCAGATTGTGTTTGTGCTTGTGATGAAGATATGTTAACATTCTGTGTTAAAAAATTATCTAAATCTGCAGAAATTCTGAGTCTGCAGATTCCATCTGGCCCTGATGATAACCAAGAGTGCAACAAGTGTGATTGTTTTCTTTTTAGATTCCTTTTTGCTTATTTTATGATGTATGAACATGTGTAATAGCAAGAGAGAGGGAGGCCTTGATTTGTACTCCATTATCTATTATACAATGGCTCCACAATTCCCTTAAAATAATTTTTAATGAGGTAATTATAACTTAATCTTTTATAAAGTTGTAAAAGTGCTATTGTGCTTTGCGAGGAATTGGTGAACAGTTGGCTGTGAACTAGGACTCTGTGCCTGATGGGAAAACAGCTTTCTTGTCACGGTCTCAGCAGGTGGACCCAAATGCAAGACTCTCCAGTGCAGAACAAACACACTTTATTTCGACAATACAACTTACAAATTCACAACTACAACCCTACAAACGAACAGGACAAAGAAACACAGGGGTGTAGAAATACACAGACCAATAAACAGAAAGACAGAGGATTGGACAAGACAGTAACGAGCAACAGGTGAGAGTAGAAATGGAGGGAAACTAACGAGACAAGTAGGAACAGGTGAGAACAGAACTGGAGAGAAACTAAAAAAAGAGGAAGTGCAGACCATATAAGGGGATGGGCGGAGACAAAGACACATGACAGACAGGTCACCACAGAACACATGGAACACAGCAACAAGCACAAATCACAACACAATACACAAAATGGCCTTGAGTGGCACAAAGGCAGTCAGTCACAGCCGGATCCTGACAATTCTGCCTTAAAAGTCCAACATGCAACGGAGGCTTGGTTCTGGAAGAGTTCAACAGAGACCGGGTCTTACAAACAGTCAACGTAAACCAAGTCATACATTTAGTTTAGATACTTCAAAATGCAAATTCTGAGTGACTAAAAAAGTAAAAGTCACACTACCAAATTGAGAACCCATTAATTGAATAAGTCTAAAAATAAAGGTCTGTAAAAGACATAAGAAACCAGCTCTGACCCTCCCTCCTCTCTTGCTATTTCGTGTTATTATTGGCTGTTTTACTGTTGATAAATAAAAATAATTTAAGACTGTGAAATGATCTGAAATGTCTGTTGGATTAAATAAATAAAGTGTGATTAACATTTTGACTCTATTTTTTTAAAGAATAAAATCATCATTTCCAGGTCACCTGCTGGGTTCATTATATTACATTTAACATTTCTAAATGTAAAACCTTTTTAATAGGACACAGAATGCAGTTTATTAACCCTTGTGTTGTCTTCCCGTCGACCATGAACCTTTTCCGTCATTTTCGCTTTTTTTGGGGGCCTTTTTAAAAGAAATTGTCACTTTTATCAATGTTTTTTTTCATTCATGGTCATTAAACCTCATTTATATGACATTATACCTCATTTCTGAGCATAAATTATGAATTATTTTGACTAATTCGAAGTTAAGCTCAGAGGATGTTGAGTGAATTACAGACTGGTATATGTCAAAGTTTAGTCAGGATATACTGTTTTGAAACCAAATGCTATAAAGTTGAATAAAACACCCAAAATTCTATAGAAGTAATCAAATTTTACCCGCAAAGAATGTTGTATGGGTTCCATAACATACAACATTCATCCATGTTTTTGGGCAATTTGGTTAAAATAAACCCATATTTCTGATATGAAAAACTTTGAAAACAGCTTAAATTTGGCCCAAGGACAACACAAGGGTTAATAGGGCTGCGTTTAAAAAATTTGATCCAAAATATGTTAATAAAATCCAGATTGGATCTCTGTCTGTATCATATGAAACTAGAAGACTTAATGAATCCATTGGTACCAACTGGGTCATGCTAGCTGGTCTGGAGGGGGGTTAAATAACACTCCGAAGTTTGCTACATTTTGGGGAGGCTACTAAAACTGACATGGCCATTTTAAAACGATCCCCGACTCCTCCACATATCTGAATGAAACGTCAATGTCAATGTTTATTTATATAGCACATTAAAACAACTGTCATGCTTGGCCGCCTGAGGGGCTCTAACTTCGCCGAACTGTTCAGCCGCCTGGGAGGCTTCGCCTTCGCCGCCGGCCACCTCAGAGCCCTCGACGTCCTGCTTGGCCTCCAGAGAGACTTTCAAAAACGGCCTGAGTCTGACTTAATGTCCCGCCCACAACACCGTCTGATTGTCTAGATGTTATACGAGTAACAGCCAATCAACACTCATCAAGGTCAGAGCAGCTGACCTGCAGCCAGTGGCGGTTTTTGGCACGGGCGAACCGGGCAGCCGACCGGGGCGGCATTTTTTCATGTCACATGGGGGGCGGCACGAGAACTTAAAAAAAAAAGAATCCTCTGCGCCGCGAAGCTTATTTCTGTTTTCTATCATTTCACTGTGTGGGGAATTGGCAGATCAGCGCCCCCAGCAGCTGCAGGCGCCCTGCTTGCTGAGAGAGGTCAATACCCCCCACTTTCTCAATGAAATGGACTAGTCCGTAACAGTGCACCGCAGCGCGAAAGATAAACACACGGTGACAGGAGAAATGGCTACACAGAGACGGAGCAAGACGAGTCTAAACCTTTCTTTTATGTCAATGGTCTAAACGCCAAAATGAAACAAAGTTACCCAAGCCGCTCAAATAAAAGGAAAAAGCAAAAATACATGTTTTCGGTAGTAGCAGGACCTTCATCAGCTCCAGTGGCTGATAGTGGTGCTGGGGTCTGCACAGTGGGGACGAGACTCAAGCGTGTTTTACAGAGATGAGGGAGTGAGGCTTCAGCCTGCGGTAAGCACAACTCCCCTTAAAACACTTTGGCCCTTGATCAAACTGAGTGGTGGACAAACTGTTGGTGATAACACTACAACAATAGAAAGTAGGCATGCTTTACTGTATCATTGCATTATAGCCTATATAAACATTGCACATCATGCAAACTTTCTTAACGAGAATTGATGCTTTTCTATCTGCTTAGGCAGACAATATATATATATGTATATAGCTTGTTTTGTTTGATTCATTAGGAGTATAAAGTTTTAGTGTATTAATAAATGGCACTTTGTTGAAGTATTTAATGTGTCAACTCTAACTAATTCTTGCTTACTCATTACATGGTGTTAGTAGTTTTAGGAGTTGGTTTACATATTCAGGGGAGAGCAAGGACAGGAACAGCTCTGTGTTTTAATGTGTTGTGATGTCATTTTCCCCGCCGTGCGCTACATTAATATGAATGCGACCTTACAAAAAGCGTGGAGGTTGTGGATATGACTCGGTAAGATGCACGTCAATTGTTGCGCCCGACATGTTGAAATCTACAGCTATATTTCCATTTCTTTGCGGGAACACCTGCCATCTTTATCGGCTCGCTTTCGGGTCTGAACTTTCCGCGAAGCTTGCACAGAGATCAGCTGGGTTACAGGTTGCCAGGTTGAGGTGACAAACGGGTGGAAAATTGTATAGTGTGTGGATGCATTTCATACAAGATCTGGCAACTGGTCAACATTAGACAAACATATTGGTCTGATTATTGATAAAGGAGTTTGGGCCGTGCTGCAAATTACGGGAGTTTTCCGGGAGAAATAACAAACCGGGAGGAGTCCGGGAGAGAGGGCTAAAAAACGGGAGAGACCCGGTAAAAGTGGGAGTGTTGGCAGCTATGGCCTAGCTTTATTCACATACTTATATCTGCATATGTGTGTGTGTGTGTGTGAAAGAGAGAGAGAGAGACAGAGAGCAGTTTGTGTTGTGTATGTGTGTGTGTGTGTGTGTGTGCCTAGTTTTATTTGCTTTTACCCCCACCTTGAACAAAGGGGGGAGGGTGTGCTTATTCATGGCCCAAAATTGAACTGTCCATCACAAACATCTATAAATAATACAAATAAAAATAGTGGTTCAGCTGAATATGGGGACTGGAAGCCGAATCTCTGAAGCGTCTGATGAAATTCGACATCGTAAATATTTGTACTGCAGACGTTGCAAACTGCCGTTGGTTTCTTCTTGGCCTGGTCAGATGTGTCTCCTTGTAGCCGATCTTTACTATTTTGGGTGCAGAGGGGTCCATGACGTTAAGTTACTATCTGTTGCCGCCGTGAGCCACGTCATCATATCTACGGTTCCAGCTCATGCAACAACACTAAAATCATAACGTTACCTCCTCCTCAGTATCAGAGGGGGGAAATATATATATTTATTAAGCAGAAAGTCAAGTCATTTGACTCAAGTCAAAGTCAAGTTGAGTCTTTTATGAATGTTTATCAAGCAAGTCTCAAGTCCTAAAATTTGCGACTCGAGTCTGACTCGAGTCAAGTCATGTGACTCGAGTCCCCCATGTCTGATAGTCAGGGTGTAGAGAGAAGTCTGGTCACTCTGATTCAATATATTAGATTTATTGTTTACTGCTCATGAGTGTCTGTCCTCTCTGCACATTGATGTTTCTCTTCTCTACTCTTCATCAGGTACATCATCTACAAGGCATCCAACGTTAAAGACAAAACTAACATCAAAACTACAGGTTTGGAATATATTTACATTGATTCAAAGGACCAGACGAAAAAGACCTCTAAAGATCACAAAGATAATAATGGCAAAGATAAGCTCATCAACCATCCTGACGGTGTCCTGGCAAACACCCTGAAGCCCATTTTTACCACATCATCAACGGTGAGAATCATGTTTAAACTGCAGCTCTGTTTCTATTTTGATAAAAATGAAACCATGATTTAAACTGATGGATAGATATTATGGTCTGTACTAATTATAAAGCATCAACCAGCTTTCCTCAAATACCTCAATGTGCTCTGTTGAAACTGTTCAACACACAACAGGTGAGTAAATATGTAACTGAATAATTAATCTACAGCGGTAGATTTGGTAGCTTGCTGTTCTCTCTCTGGATTGATCACGTACATCCCAATAATTACAACACCATAATGTTTCTTCTCTTCATTCTGAATCATGTATAGACAACAGACTTTGGATTCATCTCCTACAGCGACCAACCTCCAGCTGTAAATGGTGTAAAGCCTCCTGTTGGCCCTACGTATGGTCACAGTAAAGGTGAGTAGAGGAAGCATCTCTCTCACAGGAAACATCTCTCTGAACAACCATTAGGTTTTCATCACAGAGGACAGAGGCTATGGAGGACCTCCAGGGTGAAATAGAGCATTTATTTATTTAATATTTAATTGTACATTAAACAGGAATTATTAAATTGGTTTTTAAATCCATTTTTTAATAGAGGAACTATGGAAAGAGTTTCAAAGTTAAACTCGTAAATAAATACATCATTTAAAAATACTTCAATGAATTACTAAATAAAATAGAGCATTTCAAAATGACTTTGAAAATGCAATTTTAAAAAACAGGAATTAATAATTTAATTAAGAAGAGCTTTAAAAAGGCATTTAAAAAGGATAGTTCTCTGCTGCTTTTCCTTATCCAATTCAAAATCAGATTTGAAATGTAATTTTGTCATTTAGGCGTTCCCTGACCCGTTAAGGCCCGGTGCTGGTTGGAAAGACAATGCTAATTAAAGCTGCGATGAACGGGCCCTCGCACTTCACGCACGTGAATTTGAACAATCATCAGCCAATAGTTCTGTGTCTATCTGTTGATGTTTCAGGAGTTGTGATGATGGAAAAAGACAAGACAGGAATCTGGCTCTTACACAGCACACCACGATTCCCTTTCAAAAGAGATCAAAACTTCTGGCCATCCAACGGAGCAATGAATGCTCAGACATTTATCTGTGTAACATTCAAGTACAACCAGTTCAAACAGATAGGTAATGTTCTCAGTTAAATATTTATAGTCTTAGTGGTTGATTTGAATATGATGTTAATGTTGTCTTGTTGTACTATTTGAAGGTCAACACCTGCTGAACATCGCAGCCTACCCGTTTGATCATCATATTCCACTTGGCTTCCATCAAGAGCTTATAGATGTTACAGAGAAGAAAAAAACACCGGGACAGAAAATCCAGGATCTGACATCAGCAGGATTAACAGGAACAGTGTTTCGTAGCTTTGCTAAACACAACATTGACAGTAAGATATCTGCATGATGGTTTGAATCAGATTAACTTAGTAAAGACAAAGTTACAAAGAAAAGAGACATGTTTACTGTGGAAATCAGATGTAATGTGAACTGGTTGAGAGAAGCTTCTACTGTAGTTTAACATCAGTCTGTTTATCTTAATGACTGATTACAGCCTTCACCGTCAACTTTATTTGTGTCCCTGAAGGGCGATTAGGTGTGCAGCAAGTATAACACATACAAGACACATAAATACATACAAGTCCTACACACAGTTCACCTGGAACACAACCGTAACAGTACAAGGTGCATGGAGAGCAGCGTCAAAGTCACCTACACAGGGTCGGAAAAAGTGCATATCAACCTACACAGTTGACACAGCCTGGGACTGGTTAGAACTGGTTACATCTAAATGTGTGGAGCTGCTGAAGATCACTGACTTCATGCTTCAATAGTCTTCAGAGAGGAAACCTCCCAAATGTTCTTATTAAAGAGACTCTGTGTGTTCACATAACATTAGATTTAGGTTTTTAGTCTAAATAACTGTATATGTCAGGAAAACCTGGCTCACATGTGAAGAAGATTACACACACTGACTATTCTACTGTTGTTTTGTTGTTTTTCTGTAGAGGATATAAAGGACACAGACGCAAAAAGATTTGGTAAGAAAATGTTATTCGTCATTTTATTTTTACTTTTTGTTTTAGGCTATTTAATTTTTTTCTAACTTCATATTCTTCTGTGTAATATCAATAAGAGCATTGAACTGTCAGGATGTGATCAGTTTCTGTAACATGACTCATGTGTTGTTGTTCTTGCAGATGGAGATCTTTACCGTACTATTGCAGAGGAATATGGCAGTGTGAGAGTCCAGACCTGGCACAGCAAGCCAGAGGAGATAATCAACACACAAAATCAACCTCAAGTGCTCAATATTGAATGTGTAAAAACTGATCTGGGTAACGGGAAGGTTGCGTGGGGGCCTACTAAAGATCACTCCAAGTGGTGTGTAGCTGTAGATAATAATAATCATTTGATCTGTATCGCTGATATGAACAGATGCCTCAGCCAATACAAAAGGCCGGGCGGCGCACTGTGCTTTGAACATCAACAGGCAAGTGAACTATTTAAAGGTCTTATTGCTAAACCTGAGGAGTGCCCCCCTAAGACTCAAAAGAGACTCTACTCGTCCTCTAGCACTCCACAATCCTCTAAGAAAGCTGAACTTGCCCAAGCAGCCTCTGACTCTGACTGTAACTGTGACTGTGACTGTGACGATGACTCTGATTAATGATCGATAGGATAAATACGCCTCTCCTTGTCGTCTTCAAGTCCTGGTGTTTTTTTGGTGTTTGGGTCTGACTGTGCTTTGGTTCAAATTATTATCAATTGACATATATTTCTGAATACATAGTTTAATACAAAACAGGGTGGACAGAAAAATAAATAACTTCTAAAAAATTATAATCGCTACCAAGTGTCACTGTTGATCGATGTAATAAGTTAGTAGTTTGAACGTCAGAGTTTACGAGTTTAACATTTTAAGGGTTGCCCTACCTGAAATAGGTCTAACGATGTCATGAGTTACAACTTCAATCTTACAGCTCGCCCTCAGTAGGTGTAAAGTCCTCCGTATAATAGCGGTTGTCATGGCGCGTTGTTTTGGTAAACGGGAAGATGAGGAGGAGCGAGCGGCTGTTTTGTTTCTCCGGGACAGATTCCACTCATCAGATATCTTTAATAATTGTGATTAATACTCTGGCTTCTGTTTTCCAGGAGCTGAGACACGTTACTGTCCTGCTGGCAGCAGACTCCTTAGATCACCTTCTGATTTACAGCTCCTCCTTTACAACAGTTAGCCAGTGTAGCTATCATTATGATTGTTATGATGTTACAAGTCCATCTGCCCAACAATAATATAATCATGTTATCATTTATATAGTTAAATTCCCCATGTTGTAGCTGACGTGTTTTTAGCTGTAGGTTAATGTCATATATTATCACCTAATCATAACCCTTTGTCCTAGTTTATGTAACATTACATTTATGTTTGGTGTTTAACGTCACAAACGTTAGCTATATTTAGCTGTTAGCATCTTCTCTATTGCAGAGCAAAGTGTTTAAAGACAATTCGGCACAAAGATACAACACAGTAATAATAATATTGATAATAATAAACACTGCACCACAGTGCTCTTCACTGATTGGCCACGAGAAGTGAAACGTCCTTTTCTGCTACAATATTTTAGTTTGTGTGGACTTCACACCAAACAGAAATCTATTTAAGAAGGTGTCCAAACTGATTTTAAGAGGTATCAGGATGAGGAAGGTGGGGGGGATAGTTTAAGTTCTATCTGAGTGACTCTGGGTGGATATTTGGGTTTTATGTAACAGCATGGGGGTAGTAGTTTGCTAAATATTGATTGAGTGTTAAATATTGATTGAGTGTTAAATATTGATTGAGTGATAAATATTGATTGAGTGATGAAGAAGAACAGGTCTGATCCTCCATGTTTCAGAGTGTTTCTGTCGGTATTTTATGGTCCGGTTAGTTTCACCGCTCAGTTAACTGCTGATGGAGCGTTAGAGCATTACTGCTTTTGCTATGGTTATGTCAGGGTCCCACCGTCACCAGCACTCACTCCTCTCTCTCTCATTCTCCAGCACACACTCCTGATCAGACGCTCCCAGTCCCCTCAGTCCTAATTACACACACCTGCACCTCATCAAGCCACATCCTCAGTTCACCACCTGCAGCTAATCAACAACCACCTACATAAGCAGCACAGACACACATGCACTTTGTCTAGTCTCGTTTCTACACGACGCTCTGACCACTCACCTATGTCTAGTTCATCCACGTTCACCTTACCTGTAGTCCTGCATCCTGTAGTCCTGCATCCTGTTGTCTGCATCCTGTAGTCCTGTATCCTGTAGTCTGCATCCTGTTGTCCTGCATCCTGTAGTCCTGCATCCTGTAGTCCTGCATCCTGTAGTCCTGCATCCTGTAGTCCTGCATCCTGTTGTCTGCATCCTGTAGTCCTGCATCCTGTAGTCCTGCATCCTGTAGTCTGCCTGCTGCTCTGAGCCTGACCTCCTCTGCTGCTGGATTCCTGCCTGTTCTCTCTGTTCTCAGTTTTGGATCATTGAAATAAAGCTCTGTTTAACTACTCCAGTCTGTCTCCTGGTCATTCCCTGACAGGTTAAATGTAGTTTTTAAATACCTTGAGACCAGCCAATCACAGACCAGTGCTTCCTGTGACGACTTTAAAATCATCTGAAATGTCCGTAAATAAAGTGTGAATAACATTTTGACTCCATTTTTTTTTTTGTAGCTGAAACAGCCACACAAAATGACTCCTTTTGCTAGCTAGCTAGCTAATAATTGAAACATTTTAACTAGTCATCCCAAACATTAATACTACTGACTGAGTAGCCAGGGCCCTCATGTGAGGAGGGCCCAAAAAGATGCTAGAATGAATAGCTGTGGATGCAGGGAGGGGCCCAGAGAGAATCCCTTTCTAGATGGACCAGGATGTTGTGCTATGCCCCTGTGAACAGAACATTAGAAAAACATTAAACTAACACAAAGAAAACTTAAGAACAATACATGTATTCGTGTACAACACTATCTGACTTCAGTTTGTGATATAGAGGGAGGGAGCTGCTGTACTCAACATTAAACAGCAGGGGGGGGGGTCCTCACTGCATTTAAAACCAGAGCTGTCCCAAACTGTTCTCTAAAAGTAACTTTTGCTGATTAAACATGAAACTACAAGAACAAACAGAAACAGTCATAACATCACAGAGGGAGCTGTTTCCAGGAATTAGACATTTAACATATAAAAGGTGATTACATTTAATTTTCTTATCAACATTACACTAAATAGAACTATAATAAAACACATTTGATCACCAGTGTAGACCTTGTTTTCTACACAGCTGTCTGCTCTCAGTGATTCTAGTTCATCTAGTTCTTTGATTCTTTAACTGCTGCTGCAAGTTTACCAAAACGGCTTTAATGACTTTGTCTTTATCCATTTGATTTTTCATCTCTTCCACTTTCCTCTCCTTCTCCTTTCTCCTTCATCCTATCAATCAGGAAGTCCAAGTGGCTGTGAGAGGACAGTGAATTAACCTTCAGGATGATCTGCTCCAGCTGGACAACATGCTGAAAGGACTCCTCCAAACACTGATGGTTTTCTTTCTGAAGTTCATCATGTTCTTCTGAAGAGGACAGACATTTTGAAGCATACATCTGTTTAGGAGCTGTTTTGGTTACACTTAACTTGAAGTTTTCTACATAAGAGTAACATGACACTGGCATGAACATGTCATAAAACATAAAGTCATAAACGTTTATGACATAAAGCTTTTTAAGTGTCATTCGGTTTTGTCATGACAAGTTATGGTTAGAGTTAGGGTTAGGGTTCATGTGTCATGACTGTGTCATGATAGTGTCATGTGAGTGTCATGTGTTCATGACAGTGTCATGACACTCTTATGTAGAAAACTTAAAGTAAAGTGTTACCGTTGTTTCATACATTTTCAGTTCAGTTGACTCTGTTGACTGAGTTGAATGCATGGCATGTCAGGCACAACATGGCATCAGGACTTTGTGTAAATATACACGCCAACTTTCCAAGTGGCGTATTATCTGGACACATTTTGAGCTATCCACGTGTATGTCTACACTGTATACAGCGGACGTAAACATACACGTGTGTTATCACCACTTAGTGTGTTATTGCGAGAAGAAAGCAACAGTTGGATTTAGGAAAAGAAGAAAGCGATGGTTGAGTTTAAGAAAGTCCTGTGTTGCTTGATCCATCCACCCCCCCTGACCAATTGATGGGTGCTGTGAGAAAAAGGAACATAACAAAAAGAGATCCTCAAAGGAAGAGTAATACTACAGCTATACTGACTATACAAGACAAACCTGTTAAATGCGAGAGCGATATCAGTTTTCAAAGCTCAACCCCTGGCCCACTTCCTCACACTCTCACACTTCTCAACAAACCAATCAGGTCTGACAGCTGCCCTGGGCTGCCATCAATCAGGCTATTTAAGCCGGAGGCTGACTTCATTGAAGCTTCTCAATTGGCTCAGAGGTGGTATGCTGCACCAATCAGTGTCCCCATCTCAGGGACCTCCAGGAATTGGGCGGGACTTCTCCCAGCCAACCAATCCATCGCACAGGTTGGCACAGCCTGCTTTACATCAAAGACAAACACAATCAGTTATTTACACACACGAGGTGGCAGCCGTAGTAACACCTGATGTTTCAGAACACACACTAATCTTTGATGCATTTCATAATTAAATTAAATTTATGTCAAATCCTAAGAGTTATCGTATGAGTTAAGTTATCTCAGGGCACCTTACAGATAGAGTAGGTCTAGACCACACTAGATTCTCCCCAAGAGCATTTGGTGAGAGCTGCAAGGAATAACTTTCATTTGAGAAAGAAAAAGAAAGTGAGAGAGAGAAGAAAGGGTGAGAGAAAGAGCCCTTTGCTTTTTTATATGATCATACATATCGGATACTTCCACAAATCAGTGATTAGATTCTCAGGTTATGAAGTCAGTATGAAGGTCAATTTTCAAATAAATACACAAATATAGCTGCAAATATGACTTAAAATATCAGACTAAGTGAAAACATAAGTTCCATCACGAAAACCATTAATGTCCATCGCTCAACAGGAAGCTTGTTTCTTAGGCAAGTCTGTCCTAAAAACAAAAACCCATCTGTAGTTAATGAGTTTACATCCAAAGTTTAAACTCATCAGAAGGACTGAAATGTGTTCCTCATAATAATGACTCGGTGACACTACCAACCAACCTAACCTGGAGGTCTACACTTGATCTAGTTTTAACATCAGCTGTAATGAAGAAAGATCTGATAAACTGAGTTTCTTCTTACAGACATTAGAGCAGCAGCTTGTTTCTCTTCAACACATATTGTTCAGATGCGAGACAAGTGCGCACAAGAAGTCAAATGATTTAGCTTTAAACTCTAAAAACACGTTTGGTTTACACTGTTAAACCATTTATTCATAAAACCAAATTTGAGTGCTTGTGTGTGTCTGTACAGTGAGCAGCAGAAGACGTATTAATCATAACCTGAATAACCTGTTTCTCAAAGTCAACCAGCGGTTTCTTCTTCTTCACTGCGGGGCCTGCAGCGACAGGTGAAGGCAGAGCCGTGCCCGCTGCATGAATCATGGGCGTGTGACAGTGTAGTAAACATGTTCTAGACAGTCCAGGGGTCGGTATGGGTATTAGCCCCCTGATCTGTTACCCTGACCACATTGTTCATTACTGATGCCTCAAAATCAATTGTTTGTCCAGCACGACCAATCACAAACATCTACCAGAGCCGCATATTTTACATAAGAAGAGCAAATTATAATTCTGCATAAATATGAAGAACACAGACACGGTTTTACAAGGAAAACACAATCCAGTCGCTGCTTCCTAAAATAGGAAGGAAAGCTGGCAACAAAATAGCCAACGCTGTAAATGTGTCAATCACAACGCTTATTAATATCACTTCAGTATCAGTCAGCACAAAGATCTGACCATAATTACACTGGTGCTCTCCATTATCGTTCATTGCTTTAGCCTTTTATTTCAGTTGTAACCCTGGCAGTGGGAACCGATCGTCTGAGGAAATAAAATATATAAAAACATAATTTAAACCGATGTGTCACATTTGCAACA
This sequence comes from Perca flavescens, assembly GCF_004354835.1. Taxonomy (NCBI): domain Eukaryota; kingdom Metazoa; phylum Chordata; class Actinopteri; order Perciformes; family Percidae; genus Perca; species Perca flavescens. The sequence continues at coordinate 32,406,617 of NC_041346.1, forward strand.
CACGGCTCAAGAAGCCAACAAATAGCCTATAAGTAATTCCCTCTGCTGAAAATCTATATCTTTCATAAAAATACCCATGCTGTGATTTTGCCAATAGCTGTCAAAGAAAAAGGTCATTTGACATCAGATTTAAAACAACTCTGGCACACTTATTGCTAGTGTTGATTGGTTGAGCTAAGTTGCTGACTCCTGATCTACACAGAGAGTCAAAGACCAGCAGGGTTATCATCACTGAAGGAAAGTCTTTAGTAAAACACTGAGAGATTATATTTCAGGTGTGCTCTATGCTTTATGAAAGAGGACAGTCAGACCTCAGTGTGCAAACAACTGATCCTGTTCATTGTTTTCTTTAAGTCTCTTCCTGTAAAGAAACGCCCAACATGTTCTTTAGATGCATGACGTCTGTTCTGCTGAATTATATTTCAGAGATTCTTTCCTGGTTGCACAATATTGGTTAGTTTGTATGTTCACATTATACATTCACATGGTATGTTTATACATACAGTATGCTGCACTATCCTAATAAACTATCCAGCATTATGTGAAGAACATTGACTGTATTTCCATCTGAAGCAGAATTAAAATGAAATAAACACTGTGAGATGAAACCAGGATTAAAGACACCTCTTCACTACATTTCAATGCATGTGATTGTTTGTAATTATTAAAGTTGTTGATTTTCTTGTGTTTATTGTATTCTTTTCTATTCATGCTGTTTTAATGTAAAGCTTTTTGGGTTTACTTGTAATGAAAGGTGCCATACAAAAGGTGCTATATGTATATGTATTATGTATTGTGCCAAAAGTTACCTTCCTCGTTGATTTTGATGTTACATTTATAGAAAGGGTGTGAGTTTAACAATAAATAAAGGGAGTTTACTTATTGTAATTTCCAAAATCATTATCATTCAGAATTATCAGACTCATCACCAAAAAATAACTAACGAGATCCTGTACGGATCAGAATTCTGTTCGAGATGATGTCTTTATCAGTTGATATAGTGTTGATTATTCTGAGAAGAAAAGAGTAAGCAGCCTATATGCAATCAACAAAAAGACCCAAAGATTGGATGAGTCCACTTCATAAAAGCACTCCATTCTAATGTAACTGTGCTGATTGATGGAACTAATTTAGATTAATTATTAATTATACTATTGCTGGAAAGTAAATGTTGATATTGGGTCTGTTGAGCAAACAAACATAACTCAGTTATACAGACCTGAAAACACACAGCATCTGTAATTGTATATGATTCAAAGAAAACTGGTAACACTTTAATTCCGTCTACTTACTGAGCTTTGTCCACCGGAGGGTTCAGAAGCAGGGAGGTAGGTTTAGACGGTGCAGGCAGTGTGGTTGAACTGGGTTTGGTGGTCTGGGGTGAAGTAGGGGTCTGTAGAGAGACCAGGGTCTCCACCAATGTGTTGGGCGGAGAACAGGCCTCAGATTGCCTCCTCGAAAACACATCTGTGTTCAAAGAAAACTCACGTTAATTTCAAAACAGTGTCATTTGCTATACATGCCCTTGAAAAGCGATGATTGCTGGGTATGGCTAGGTATTGTTCAAACATTTGATACCAGTACCGGTTCCAATATGTGACTTCCAATACCTGATTCTGATACCAATTTTATAAAATCCATTTTAACAACAACATAAGGACGTCCCGATCATCCTTTTTGACCCCCCCTATCCGATCCTAAAAATAGGATCGGATCAAGTTTCCCGCTGGACAACGAAAACTGAACTTAGTGACGCACCCCTCTTGTGTTTATTAGTCAATCTTTGCTTTTCTTCTCGTGTTTAACTCTGTGTCACGACACTGTTTAACAACTAGTTCAGTCAACTCAGAGTTTCCCAATCCAGCGGAGCGCACCTTCACATAAAAGAGGCGGGGTTTGCACAGCACAACCAATCGTAAACATCTACCAGAGCCACATATTTTACATAAGAAGAGCAAACTATAATTCTACATAAACATGAAGAACACAGAGCAGCAATCCAGTCGCTGCTTCCTAAAGCAGGAAGGAAAGATGGCAAAAATAGCCGACGCTGTAAATGTGTAAATCACAACTCTTATTAATATCACTTCCCCATCAGTAAGGACCAAGATCTGACCATAATTACACGGGTGCTTTCCATAAACTCTTTAGCCTGTTATTTCAGTTCTAACCCTGGCAGTGGTAAGCGATCGTGAGAGCAAATAAAACATAAAACATAATTTATACCGATGTGTACATTGGCAACACATGGCTCAACAAGCTGACAAATAGCCTATACGTAATTCCCTCTGCTGAAAATCTATATCTTTAACAAAAATTTGACATCAGATTGGAACATTTAAAACAACTCTGGCACACTTATTACTAGTGTTGATTGGTTGAGCTAAGTTGCTGACCCCTGATCTACACAGAGAGTCAAAGACCAGCAGGGTTTTATCACTGAAGGAAAATGTTTCTTTAATGCAGCACTGAGAGATTATATTTCATGTGTGCTCATCTTTATTAAAGAGGACAGTCAGACCTCAGAGTGCAAACAACTGATCCTGTTCAACGTTTACTTTAAGTCTCTTCCTGTGAAGTTAAACAATCAGAGGAACGCCCAACTTTGCTTTAGATGCATGACGTCTGTTCTGCTGAATTACATTTCAGAATCTTTCCTGGTTGCTTAATATTGGTTAGTTTGTATGTTCACATTTTACATTCACTTGGTATGTTTATACATTCTGGGCTCGATTTATCGAGCCGTTTGCGTCTGTTTCCAGGCGCTAATTGGTCGCAAAGACGGACGTAACCGATGCAGGATATTTACTAACAGGGACACTTGGGTAAAATCTCAGATTGTCCTCCACATGAGCGAGAAGAGACAAGTTGCGCTTTCAATATGCTTTCGTGGGAGGGTCGTGGGGAAAGTGGGAGTTCCACCCAAAAAGGTGGGAGGATAAGCGCAAAGTGCGCCTAATTATATATATATATATATATATATATATATATATATATATATATATATATATATAGGTCCGTGGTATTTACAAAGACTGCCAGTAAGAGCTGCGGGGGAAATTCTCCGCCTCTTAAAAACAGGTCTAAACCAGCCGCAGTCGAGTTTCCTCGTAGACCTTTATGCCGCTGGTGAAATGGCACTATTTGCACATTTAAGCTGTACATTTAATATTTTATATATTATTACTGTATATTTGTTTTTAGTATATATGTTTAAAGTCTTGATAATATATGTTGTTTTTATTGTTGTTTGTATACCTGGAGTGGTAACAAAAATAATTTCCCCCTGGCATTATTAAAGTATAACTGATTCTGATTCAGTAATTTGAGCAAGACGAAGACATAGGCGAGGCTGAAAATGTTTTTAACACAAGAATCACACTTTGTCAGTGAACACAACATCATTTAGCGTTACAGATCGAGCAGCCGTGCAATATTAGAGTTACTGGAAGAAATCAAAGATGAAATTGAATCTCCCACTCAGCGTTCATATCCCATTCAGCAGTTGTTAAACTCCTCGCTACATTACAGATATATCAGGATCATTTCAAACAGTCCTAGCATCAGCAGTGGGAATATCGCAGTCTGCACTCAGCCGTATCACAGCACAAGTACCGCTTCGCTACAGCGCAATCTACGGTATAGTGGGCGGAGAAAGACGCTGATTGGCTGATGGGTGTCAGGGTTGATAAATACTACGCAAAATGTGGAAGCATAGCGTGCGCTATTACCGAACTCGCATAAACAGACGCAGCGCAAACTGCGCTAGTGTTAGTAAATCAGGCCCTGAGCTTGTTAACCCTGAGATGAGGGAAACTCTGGGTTTTCTGTTTCAGAAAGGGAGGTTAATGTTAATCAAACCTGAGAGAGAGGGGAAACTCCAGCCTGTTTCAGAAAGAGAGGGAACTTAATCTCAGAGTCAGTTACTATGGTAACTGAGCCTGTGAACATAACCAGAGGCCTGTACCACGAAGCAGGATCAACATGCCATGGATTTATTTCTGTGACCCGGCTTCACCAAACCTAACAACAGCGGTCCTGTATAACCTGTGTCATGATGCTGGTTAACAACTAGTTCAGTCAACTCAGGGTTTCCCAATCCAGACACACACATTCACATAAAAGAGGCGGGGTTTGCACAGCACGACCAATCACCATCAGATCACATATTTTACATAAGAAGAGCAAACTCTAATTCTACATAAATATGAAGAACACAGACCAGCAATCCAGTCGCTGCTTCCTAAAGCAGGAAGGAAAGATGGCAAAAATAGGCAACGCTGTAAATGTGTAAATCACATTTATCAATATCACTTCTCCATTGTCAGGTTCTCATGGTCTTTGTCAGGTTTACATGGACTTTTAGTTGGTATTCATTGACTTTCTGTTTGTTTCCCCATTCACCGACTCACTCCTCTCATTCTCCAGCACACTCCTCCTACTGATTACACACACCTGCACTGCATCAAGCCACATCATCAGTTCACCACCTGCAGCTAATCAGTGACTCCCTACATAAGCAGCACAGACACACACACTTTTGTCTAGTCTCGTTTCTACACACCACTCACGCCTGACCACTTACCTGCATCCTGTTGTCTGTCCTAGTTCATCCAAGTTTATCCTTAGTCCTGCATCCTGTTGTCCTGTTGCATCCTGTTGTCCATCCTGTTGTCTGCATCCTGTAGTCCTGCATCCTGTAGTCCTGCATCCTGTTGTCTGCATCCTGTAGTCTGCATCCTGTAGTCCTGCATCCTGTTGTCTTGCATCCTGTTGTCCTGCTTCCTGTATCCTGTTCCTGTTGTCTGCATCCTGTAGTCCTGCATCCTGTAGTCCTGCATCCTGTAGTCCTGCATCCTGTAGTCCTGCATCCTGTAGTCCTGCATCCTGTAGTCCTGCATCCTGTAGTCCTGCATCCTGTAGTCCTGCATCCTGTTGTCTGCATCCTGTAGTCCTGCATCCTGTAGTCCTGCTTCCTGTAGTCCTGCTTCCTGTTGTCTGCATCCTGTAGTCTGCATCCTGTAGTCTGCATTCTGTAGTCCTGCATCCTGTAGTCCTGCATCCTGTAGTCCTGCATCCTGTAGTCCTGCTTCCTGTTGTCTGTCCTGTCTTCCTGTTGTCTGCATCCTGTTGTCTGCATCCTGTTGTCTGCATTCTGTAGTCCTATCCTGTCCTGCATCCTGTAGTCTGCATCCTGTAGTCCTGCATCCTGTAGTCCGCATCCTGTAGTCCTGCATCCTGTAGTCCTGCATCCTGTAGTCCTGCATCCTCTGTTGTCCTGCATCCTGTTGTCCTGCATCCTGTAGTCTGCATCCTGTAGTCCTGCATCCTGTAGTCCTGCATCCTGTTGTCTGCAACCTGCATCCTGTTGTCCTGTTGTCTGCATCCTGTAGTCCTGCATCCTGTAGTCCTGCTTCCTGTATCCTGTTGTCCTGCATCCTGTAGTCCTGCATCCTGTAGTCTGCATTCTGTCCTGCATCCTGTAGTCCTGCATCCTGTAGTCATCCTGTAGTCCTGCATCCTGTAGTCCTGTCCTGTAGTCCTGCATCCTGTAGTCCTGCATCCTGTTGTCTGCATTCTGTAGTCCTGCATCCTGTAGTCCTGCATCCTGTTGTCTGCATCCTGTTCCTGTCCTGCATCCTGTCCTGTCTGCATCCTGTAGTCCTGCATCCTGTAGTCCTGCATCCTGTAGTCCTGCATCCTGTAGTCCTGCATCCTGTAGTCCATCCTGTAGTCCTTCCTGTAGTCCTGCATCCTCCTCCTGCATCCTGTTGTCCTGTAGTCCTGCATCCTGTAGTCCTGCATCCTGTAGTCCATCCTGTATCCTGCATCCTGTAGTCCTGCATCCTGTAGTCCTGTCCTGTAGTCCTGCTTCCTGTAGTCCTGCTTCCTGTAGTCCTGCTTCCTGTTGTCCTGCATCCTGTAGTCCTGTATCCTGTAGTCCTGCCTGCTGCCTCTGAGCCTGACCTCCTCTGCTGCTGGATTCCTGCCTGTTCTCTCTGTTCTCAGTTTTGGATCATTGAAATAAAGCTCTGTTTAACTACTCCAGTCTGTCTCCTGGTCGTTCCCTGACATCCATCAGTCAGGACCAAGATCTGACCAAAGTTACACTTTCCCTTTCCATTAACCGTCGTTGCTTGAGCCTTTTATTCAGTTGCAACCCTGGCAGTGGTAAGCGATCGTGAGAGCAAATAAAAAATTTGAAAATTATTTCAATGACTTGAAATAAAAAATATAAAAACATAATTCAAACCGATGTGCACATTGGCGACACATGGCTCAACAAGCTGACAAATAGACTATAAGTAATTCCCTCCGCTGAAAATCTATATCTTTAATACAAATTTGCCATCAGATTGGAACATTTAAAACAACTCTGGCACACTTATTGCTAGTGTTGATTGGTTGAGCTAAGTTGCTGACCCCTGATCTACACAGAGAGTCAAAGACCAGCAGGGTTATCATCACTGAAGGAAAATGTTTCTTTAATGCAGCACTGAGAGATTATATTTCATGTGTGCTCATCTTTATGAAAGAGGACAGTCAGACCTCAGTGTGCAAACAACTGATCCTGTTCAATGTTTTCTTTAAGTCTCTTCCTGTAAAGAAACGCCCAACATGTTCTTTAGATGCATGACGTCTGTTCTGCTGAATTACATTTCAGAGACTCTTTCCTGGTTGCTTAATATTGGTTAGTTTGTATGTTCACATTATACATTCACATGGTATGTTTATACATACAGTATGCTGCCCTATTCTATTAAACCAACATTATGTGAAGAACATTGACTGTATTTCCATCTGAAGCAGAATTAAAATGAAATAAACACTGTGAGATGAAACCATAATTGATGTCACGTCTTCACTACATTTCAATGCTTCTGATTGTAATTATTAAAGTTTTTTAAATATGTCGATTGTCTTGTGTTTATTGTATTCTTTTCTATTCATGCTGTTTTAATGTAAAGAACTTTGGGTTAACTTGTAATGAAAGGTGTCATACAAATAAAATTTACAGTGTTGTTGAAAGGTGCTATATACAAATTGTTGATTTTGATATTACATTCATAGAAAGGGTGTGAGTTTAACAAGAAGTAAAGGGAGGTTACTTACTGTAATTTCCAAACTATGTGACCGCAGAGTGTCCTCCTCCCTCTCTGATGCTGCTATATAAACTGGTCTCTTCCTCCTCAACATCACAGACCTACAACACAGGTAAGAACACTTTGAAACTAGAAACACTTTAAAATGATCAGATCAGAAGATACAACAGATATATGCATGCAGAAAATGTATTGACATAACTGAGCATATGATTCTTTCAGTAACATTGAAATGAAAAGAGCTGAATTTAAATTAAGAACTGTTTGTTAGATTGTGTCGATGTTTTTACTCAGAATCCAATAGTTCTGAAACACGAGAGAAACTGAATTTGTCATCTTTAAAAAACATTGATATGATTTATTATTTTCTTTCTTCCAGACAGTTTCTGTAGTCACCACGTCACCGAGCTTCAGGAACTTCAGATCCATTTCTCTGGACCTCTTCCTGGGTTGACCAGGACTTTAAACACACAGGTATGGATCACAGGTTGGATGGTTCTCAATCAGTCTGTCTTCATGTTTAATAGATGGCCATTGATGTGAAATGTTTAATGATGCACTCCTTAATATGTGCCATATGGAAAAATGTGATATGCTATATGTATAAATATGTATAATATCCAGTCAGTTTGACTCACATCTGAACAGCAGCCAGCAGTTTACAGTAAAGATGTTTACTAGAGGAGCACCATGTACAGAGGCTCGTTCCTCGCTGCAGCCGGTTCAATTCTGACCTGCGACCCTTTGCTTCATGTCGTTCCCCTCTCTCTCCTCTTTCAAATCTAAGCTGTCCTGTCAAATAAAGGCCTAAAAATGCCACACACAAAAAAAAGATGTTTACTAGAGATGTAACTGTGTGAACGAATGATAAATGTGAAAAATACCAACTGGGAATTTATCAAAAACTGATGAATGTCTGGTACTAAAATAAAATAATTTACTTACTAAAGTAAGGATTTTCGCATTGAGTAACAGGCTAATAATGTTTATAGCTTTTTGTATCCTACAAGCCAAATTTCTTATTACGTAATTACTTCAAAAACATTTGTAAAAAATGAAAATGTAACTGTTGATTATGATTCTCCTGATGGTCAAATGTGGCGGTGTAACTGTTGCTGTAATTGTGTGTTTTAGGGAGTTATGTGGAGGATTCTCCTGATGGTCAGTGAATGTGGTGGTGTAACTGTTGCTGTAACTGTGTGTTTTAGGGAGTTATGTGGAGGATTCTCCTGATGGTCAGTGAATGTGGCGGTGTAACTGTTGCTGTAATTGTGTGTTTTAGGGAGTTATGTGGAGGATTCTCCTGATGGTCAGTCTGCTCTGCTGGAGCACTGACGGCAGAGACGTGAGATGCAGAGACCACACTGATGAACCAGTGGACTGGTGAGACAACACTCAAAAATTACAAAGATTGACGATAGTTTGTCACTTTTTTCTGACCTTTTATGGATCAAATGATTTCTGGATTCATGGAAAAATGTATTTTCTATTTTTTAAATTAATCAATTAGGTTAAAAAATATCAGAAATAGTGAAAAAAGGACTTGAGGAATTTGTGATGTCGTAATCGCAACAATTCCAACCCGGTCTCACGCCAGGTCGTTATATAGTCACGTTATTGTAATCTATTAAGTCGTGGACAGGTTACGTAAATGCCGTTTTTTTCGTGTATATGCAACGACTTCTGAACATGTACAGGTCACGCTTTTCGAAACTGCTGCTCTGGGGGACGCGACAACGGGGAAATGAGGCGCCACACGCCGGCCAAAACAACGGGACGGGCCGCCACTCGCGACCCGCGCAGGGGCACACAACAACGGGGAAATGAAACGCCACAATAACAAGACGGTTGGGGTTAGGACAAAAAAAGAACGGGGAAAGGAACCGTCACACACGGGACACGCCGACAAAGGAACTGCCACACGCGGGGCGCGATCCCCGGTCTCCGGGGTGAAAGTCCTGTGTTTTCTGTTTTCTGACCCATCCACCACCCCGACCAACCTCCCTACGCGGACTTTTGCCTTATCAACTACTCGCTACTTGCTTTCGTTCTGGGATCACGAAATATGCTTCCCATTAAAATGCATTGCTTTCAATTTCGTTATTATTTTTGGTCTTAAAAAAACCAGGATTTTCGTAACCTGTCCAACATTTAATAGATACAATAACATGACTATATAATGACCTGGCGTGAGACTGGGCTGAACAATTCACGCAAATTCAACCAATCACCGGGAATTTGGTGTGACTCCTAACTTTGACCAATCACTGCAACTTTACCGCAAATTTGACCAATAACCGGAATTTTCCGCGACTTCAACCAATCCCAGCAGTCCCACTTGCCAGACTTTACTTCAGTATGTGACTCTGAGAGCCACTGACCAAGCGGGAGTGAGAATGGGATGACGTAACACACGTACATCGCCAAATTCATTTCCTTGTTTCTGATATGAAGACAAGACATGTATGACTGAACATCTCACATTTACCAACAAAACGTCAACATGTATACATTTTAACATCAATGTACGCTGTAACAATTTTTCACTCTGAAGTCGCTGAAAGCTGCTGCTGTTTCAGTCCTGCAGCGGGCGGGGCTGCTGCTCAGTTTCCCCCCACGACTGACACACACACACAAACGCACATGCACACGATGCAGGAAAAAACGGAGATTAGACATGTACACAATGACTTGAATTGAGGACAGCTATACTCGTTATTCAGAGTACAGTAATCGGCACACTGACTATTATTCATCATACTTATTATTGTCAGTTCAATGATTAGTAAAGTCCAATAAGTACTTCATTTAGCTCTAGCAAAAAAATGGTCACAGATTTGAGGTTGTAGACCCAACTAAAATGTCATAAAGTGCATTACACTCAACACACAACAAAACAAAGCTACATTAATAATTACTTATTTATATGTATCCACAGCTTCATCAGTTCACACACCAACTATTCAGATACAGATGCAGAGCGTACAGACTACATGCAGATATATTCAGGGTGTACAGAGAAGTCTCGTCACTTTGAACCAGAACTGTCAATCTTCCTCTATAAAACCATTCGAATTTCATTTTTTTTTTTTTTTTATATTTGAATAATATTTGAATATTTAATGCTCAATTGCAGCCTGTTAAAAAATATTTACTACACTACTCTGGCTTCTGCATTGTCAATGCCACCATAAGTATGTGGCTGTTGTCCACTAGAGGGACTTCTAACATCAGCCTGGCCTTGAAGAAGACATATGTCATGGAGCATTGCATTTCCGGCAAGCAAATATGATTACATTAATTTTCCACCATGAGCACACAGCAAAAAACCCAAATCAACAGAGAACTCTGTAATGAAACGTTATCTAACAAGTGTAGTGAAGCGGCTCTGTTGTAAAGGCTAACGGTGCTCGGTTAACACAATGACATCATGTTAGAAAGCACAGCCGAAACCATTTGCCATAAACTAAGTAACACTAACAATAGTGTTAGCCATGATGCTAACGGCATTGATAACTAAGCCAAACAGTTTCTACTATTTTAGTGATTTATAAGCATCCTCTTTCTTGCAGATTGTCACATTAGTGGGAATACAGTTGTAAGGGGGTATTATACCATGGTCTGGGTGAATACTCGATTCTGATTGGCTGCAGGGTGTCCATAAAAAAGTTATGTAGGACACCTACTAAAGGAGTTCCGGTGAAACTGACTGTTCTAAATGAATGCGATACATTAAATCAAAAAGGAAATATGGATCTTTTATTTCCAACTCGTCCTCTGAACACCACAGGATGGCACTACCATACACGCTGCAGGAAGTAAGTTATACTTTCCCTCTGGACTGACTTTGTTTCACAGCAAATAACGTTATCTCACATCCCGTTCACTGTTCAGCTCGCTACTTCAGGCTGCTGCCGACAGTAACGTTACACATCGCGGATATGATTGTTTGTAAAAGTGTTTTGGGGACAATATGGCTAGGTAGCTAGCTTGTTTTGTTGTTCAACATACTGTCAAATTATGTTTACTGATTGCCAACTGTACACAATGTGATTGACTTTGGATCTTGCTAGCATAGCGTTAGCTTTCTGGCTTGTAGCTGAGTGGACTATAAATATCTCTGGTTGCTAAGGGAGGCAAGTCGTATCTAAGGTCCTTCCATTTCCTGGAGGAGTGAACAACGTTTGCATTGCATAAGAACCTGATGGATGGGAATGATTGTTCCAGGTATTAGTCAAAGCGTCAGGCGTAACCAGGGAAATGGAGTTATTGTTTGTAAAAAAACTTTAGATTTCAATTGTAAAACTAATTAAAATATAAACTAATGTTTTAAAAATATGTTATTTTGGCAAGTGACCATGGTATAAGCGGGTTAATGCCCTTCGAGGTGTCCATTGTCAGGTATTAATGGACTGCGCGTCGGACGGTTCACACCTCGCCGTCATCCATTAATATCCAACAATGGACACCTCGTCGGGCATTAACCCTTACATAACTAATGTGCTAACTTTACTCGGTACGTAACGATAGCTCCGCTAACAATGCCTTGTGTTTCTCACTCCCACTAACTTATTATTTATCAGATGTGACATGAGAAGAGGGAGATTAGCTAATGTTAGCCAACATATTTATATATATATATATAAAAAAAAAAAAAATCACATTCAAATAGTATTGATTTTTTACTATTCAAATTATATTCGACTTTCGGAATTCGTTCCATCAGCCCTACTCTGAACATGCATGAGATTCAAGATTCAAGAGACTAGATTTATGGTTTACTACTCATGAGTGTCTGTCCTCTCTGCACATTGAGGTTTCTCTTCTCTACTCATCATCAGGTACATCATCTACAAGGCACCCAAAGACCCACAGTCGGTCCTCAACCCAAAAAAGGGTTTGGAATATCTTTACATTGATTCAAAAGATCCGATGATAAAGACCTTTAAAGATCCCGATAAGCTTATCAACCATCCCGAAGGTGTCCTGGCAAACACCCTGCGGCCCATTTTAAAACCAATCAAATCAATGGTGAGAATCATGTTTAAACTGCAGCTCTGTTTCTATTTTGATAAAAATGAAACCATGACTGATGGATAGATATTATGGTCTGTACTACTCATAAAGCATCAACTATCTAGCTTTCGTCAATCTCAATGTGCTCTGTTGAAACTGTTGAACACACAACAGGTGAGTAATTGAACAGCATTTTACAACAATTATGTAAGGGTAAAGGTACTTTATTTGTCATGTACATGTAGCAAAATTCATTCTCTGCATTTAACCCCTCCCTCAAGGGAGCAGTGGGCTGCCAATCACAGCACCCGGGGACCAACTCCAGATCTGAGCCAGTGCTTTGATCAAGGGCACTGACAGGAGAACCTAGTACATGTTTTTTGATGGTGGGGGAAACCGGAGCACCCAGAGGAAACCCACGCAAACATGGGGAGAACATGCAAACTCCACACAGAAAGGCCCCGTAACGACCTGGATTCAAACCCAGAACCTTCTTGCTGTGAGGCCACAGTGCTAACCATTGGGTCACCATGCTATCAATTATGTTTCAACTGAGAATTGATCGACAACTGACAACATACAAAGTTATCTCAACACAACAAATTAGAAAATATTTAATTGTGTAATGAATCTGCAGTGGTAGATTTGGTACCTTGCTGTTCCCTTCTCTGGATTGGTCCCGTACATCCCAATAATATAAATATTATGTTTCTTCTCTTCATTCTGCAATATTTATAGACAGATGACTTTGGATTCATCTCCTACAGTGATCAACCTCCAGGATGTAATGCTTTGGATCTGTTTGGCCACAGTAAAGGTGAGTAAGAAGTGGCGAGGTGAGAAAGCATCACTCTCAAAGGAAACATCTCTCTGATCCTCCATCAGGTTTTCATCCCAGAGGACAGAGGTTGCTCAGTGTAAATACGTCTGTAGCCGACAGCCAAACAACACATTCAAGTGAGCTAAATCAAAAGCAGAGAGGCTTGTATGGATAAAACTCTATAAGAAACATCAGAGCAGCAACAGAGCTCAGTAACATCTGGATCTGGAGGATCCCTCTGTCAGATCACTACTCCAGTCTTTTATCGGTTAGTTTGAAGTTAGGGTTGTCATGATTCTCCAAATCCACAATTCAATTAAATCTTTCGTTTCAAATATATATTTTTTAGAAGGGACAGCAGTGCCACATTCAGAGCCAATACATTTTACCATCTACCATCTCAAAAAACATTTTGAGTTAGAGTTTACCAGGTGCAATTCATAGTTTTCAGTCACGTGACGGTTGCAGAGACTGAAGGGCAAAACACACTGGGAACTCCATGGAGCTGCCATAGTGTTTAGATCACCTCTAAAAAGAGAAAAAAAAAATAACAATGTCAAGTATATAAAAACTGCATATACAGTTGTGTTCAAAATAATAGCAGTGTGATTTAAAAAAGTGAATAATGCTCAAAATCCTTAGAATTTTTTTTATTCCATAATATCAATGCATTGGGAACACTGCACATTCAATTCTAGATCAAAACATGACCAAAATTGATCGAGTTTGTGTTATACCTTTACAGAAAGTGAAGAAAAATGAATATTAGGCTGTTCAAAAAAAATAGCAGTATTTGGATTTTTCTTTACAAACTCAAACATTAACTGTATGAACTGAAAAATGTCTCAAGGGTTTGTTTACTTTGAATCACTGCACTAATATTTAGTTGCATAACCATTATTTCTGAGAACTGCTTCACATCTGTGTTGCATGGAGTTGACCAACTTCTGGCACCTGTGAACAGGTATTCCAGCCCAGGACGATTGCACTACATTCCACAATTCCTCTGCATTACTGGGTTTGGCCTTCGAAACAGCATTTTTGATGTCACCTATGGGATTGAGGTCTGGGGATTGGGCTGGCCACTCCATAACATCAATCTTGTTCATCTGGAACCAAGACTTTGCTCGCTTACTGGTGTGTTTTGGGTCATTGTCTTGTTGAAAGACCCATTTCAAAGGCATTTCCTCTTCAGCATAAGGCAACATGACCTCTTCAAGTATTTTGATGTATTGAAACTGATCCATGATCCATGGTATGTGATAAATAGGCCCAACACCACAGTATGACAAACATCCCCAGAACATGATTGTTTTCACCACCATGCTTTACTGTCTTCACAGTACTGTGGCTTGAATTCAGTGCATGGGGGTCATCGGACAAACTGTCTGCGGCCCCGAGACCCAAAAAGAACAATTTTGCTCTCATCAGTCCACAGAAGTCTCCTTTGGCCAGTCAATGTGTCCTTTGGCAAATGTCAACCTATTCAGTATGTCTTTTTTTCAGCAATGGGACTTTGCGGGGGCTTATAGCTGATAGATTCACATAGCCTTCTTCTGATCGTAACAGTACTCTCAGGTAACTTGAAATCTTCTTTGATTTTCCTGGAGCTGATCCTTGGTTGAGCCTTTGCCATTTTGGCTATTCTTCGATCCATTCGAATGGTAGTTGACCATTTTTTCCCAGGTCGTTCAGGCTTCGGATGCCATTTCAAGTCATTTGAAATAATTTTTGGCTGAGCAGCCTAGAATTTTCTGCACTTCTTTATATGTTTTCCCCACTCCAATCAACTTTTTAATCAAAGTCTGCAGTTCCTCAGAGCAATGACTGGAATGACCCATTTTGCTAAGTATTTCAGTGTGAAATGCACTATAACCAGCATGCACAACATTAGCTTCCTTCCTTCCTTAAATATGGGCCATAATTGATGCCTGTGTCTTCACAGAATCAATCACCTCACTAAGTGAACACAACACTGCTATCATTTTGAACATGCCCCTTTCAATTACAGATTCAATGAGCAGCATGTATGTCACGTATGTCAGACTGTTGGTCTGATGGTTTTCTATGACTCAACACTTACTAGTAAATTATTTGCCATGTAGAAATATCACTTCTACCAAAAAATTGGATTTATGAGGTTAGTGATGTTGGACTGCTATTATTTTGAACACAACTGTACCTACCAAACACTAGGAGATGGAAAAGAAGCTAAGCTCCACTGTGTCTTTTTTCGGACATGTGCAAGTAGGTAGTGGGGGTAGAGAGAGAAAAAATACACTGGGAATCACCAATTGCGCTCTTACATTGTATAGTCAAAATTGAAATTTCAAACAATTTTAGGTTTAAATATCAAAATTGTGACACCCCTAATTGAAATTTAAAACAGTCAAGAAACCACATATTACCACCTGTTCTCTGTCTATCTGTTGATGTTCCAGGACTTGTGATGCTGGATAAAACCACAGGAATCTGGCTCTCACACAGCACACCACAGTTCCCTTTCAAAAGAGATCAAAATAACTTCTGGCCTGACAGCGGAGCAACGTACGCTCAGACGTTTATCTGTGTAACATTCAAGTACAACCAGTTCAACAAGATAGGTAATGTTATTAGTTACATATTCATATTTATGGTCTTAGTTGTTGATTTGATGTTAATGTTGTCTTGTTGTACTATTTGAAGGTCAACACCTGCTGGACATCAATGCTTTCACATTTGATGATCATATTCCAGACGACTTCCACGAAGAGCTTAAACAGGTTACAGAGAAAAACTTGAACAAAAGAAAAAGGGAAAATAAAGTCAAAATCCAGGAGCTGATATCAGCAGGAGGAACAACATTTTGTAGCATTGCTAAACAACAGTATAAAGGTGAGATATCTGCATGATGGTTTGAATCAGATTACCTAACTTAGTGAAGACAAAGTTACAAAGAAAATACATTTTTACTGTGGAAATCAAATGTGAAATGGGTGAGAGAAACTTCTACTGTAGTTTTATCCAAAAATGTTCTTGTGAAAGTGTCAGAGACTCTGTGCCTCAAATGAAAACGTTTTTTTATGGTTTTTTTAAGGACCTTCTACAGCGGATGCAAGGAAAAAAGACTGCGACAACCCAAAACAATTTGGTAACAAAATGTTGTTCTCAGTCACAAAATGTTTTACAGTCATCATCTTCATACATTGCACCAATTGGAGCTAAAATACTGACAACTTTACAGTTTCTAAGTTTTCAGAATCAGAAAAGGTTTATTGCCTCCATTAATTACACTTACGGGGAATCTGCCTGGTGGTTGGTGCAAACATAAACAAACATTCATATGAAATAAACAATAAATACAGAAACAGATATAATAAATAGTTGTTTAACATCAGAAAAAAAGAGGCTGAATAGATTGAGTAATCTTTTGTTATAACTAATGTGCAGAATGTTTAAAAACTATCAATGCACAAATATACAATTGGTTCCAAGTAGAGTTATTGATTTGCTGAATAAAGCATGTAGAAGGTGGAGTACGTTAGTCATAAGTGTTAGAATTGAACTGTCAGGATGTAAACAGATTCTGTAACATGACTCATGTGTTGTTCTTGCAGATGGCGATCTTTACCTCACTATTGCAAAGGAATACACTATGGCAAAGAAATCCAACACTGATGTGGCAGTCCAGACCTGGGGCCGCCAGAGTGACGTTTCCTACTGCATACAAAATCAACCTCAAGTGATCAAAATTGAATCCGTACGGACTGCTGGATTGGGGGAGTGGCCGAATACAAAAGATCATTCCAAGTGGTGTGTAGCTAAAGATAAAGATTTGATCTGTATCGCTGATGTAAACAGAGCATACACCCAATATGAAAGGCCAGGGGGGGCACTGTGCTTTGAACATCAACAGGCAAGTAAACTATTTAAAGGTCTTACTGGTCCATTTCCAGATTGCTCCAGTAAGCGTCCCCGTGAACCTGACTGTGACACTGGCTGTTACCCTTGTGATAAGTTGTAGGATAAATAAGCTTCTCCTTTCAAGTCTATTTTTTTGACGTTTGGGTCTGAGTGTGCTTCGGTTTATCATTTTCAAATTATTATAAATTGACATTTCTGAATCCATAGTTTAAAACAAACATGGGTGGACAGAAATATAAATGATTTAAAGAATTGTAATTGTTAATTGTCACTATTATCAAAACTAAAACATATTTAGCAGGTGGAGGTGAAGAACCAGGAGAATTTGGGAAGGGCTGGGGTTGATTAAAAATATTCAATAGTGATCTGGTGAAGCCGTTTCTTGAATGAAAAAATCCAATTTATCAAAAAGAAACATATTAATAAGGTACTTTTGATGGAATAGTTTAAGTTTGATCTGAGTGACTCTGGGTCGATATTTGGGTTTTATGTAACAGCTTTGGGATAGTTGTTTGAGTAGTTTACTAAATATTGATTGAGTGATAAATATTGATTGAGTTTCAGAGCGTTTCTGTCGGCATGTTACGGTCCGGTTAGTTTCACTGCTCAGTTAACTGCTGACGGAGCATTAAAGCATCACTGCTGTTGCTATGGTTACCTGCAGTTCAAAATACCTTGAGAACAGCCAATCACAGACCAGTGTTTCCTGTGACTACTGTAAAATTATCTGAAATGTCTGTCGGATTAAATTAATAAAGTGCGATAAATATTTTGACTTGTTTTCCTTTTTTTAAAATAATAAAAACATAATTTCCAGGTTACCTGTAGGGTCCATTGTTAAATTTAAGATTTCTACATTTAAAACCTTTTTAATAGGACAAAGCTCCAACATAGATTAATACAATTCAGAATGGATCTCTGTTTCATATTAAACTAGATCTGAGGAATCCACTGGTACCAACTGGGTCATGCCAGCTTTTATAGGAAGGAGGGTAAATAACGCTCCAAAGTTCGGCTACATTTTGGCGAGGGAAAAACTGGCATGGCCATTTTAAAAGGGTCTCTCTGCCTCCTCCAGATATCTGAATGAAATGTCACTAAATACTCTGACTGTAGAGTCTGGAGAGTTCAACTGTGTTGTGTTGACAGCTGTAGTGTGTTCATGTTCAGTCAAAAGTACATTAATGTAACTGCTTTGGGGCAATTTTTAACGTAAACATTAATACTTTTAATAATGCAGAAGGTTAGATGGAACCTTGTAGAAATATCTTAGTTTTGCAACTGAAATACGACATTGAATCAGAAATCGAATCTTTCAGTTCAGCGGTGATACCCAGCCATAGTTATTAATCTCACAGTCATACAGGTCAAAGCATTAAATCTACTGCTATGCTATAATGATATTTACTAATTAGTAGGGGTGTCAGGTTTTGACTTTAATTTGAAAATTGATCAAAAAGAGATTCACCCAGAATCACTCTCTCTATATCGCTTGTGCAGATCTCAGGAAAACCAACAACAGAAACAGTGTAGTTTAGCAGCAATTAGCATGCAGCTAAAGACACAGGGGCTGCAGTTGAATAGTACTTAGGAATGTTCCCAATGGAGAGATATTATCTTTAAGTAGTTAAGTGGCAGCCATCTCCTTTATCATAGGACACACTGGACCATCATTTATAGCATAGCTTAAAGCAACACATTACCATTTGGCCATTCATAATCAAAATATAATCAGAAAATAAAATGTTGATGCAGTAATATTTTTCCACTGGTTGTCCACGTTTATAGAGCCTGCATGAAACCTGGTGAGAACGCACTGGGCAATGTCCTTTCTGTAGTCTCACATGTCCAGACCTTCCTCCACAGCACTGCAAAGGAGGGTCTGGCTAGTGTTGGGGACCAAGAGTTTGGTTAAATCTGAAAGGAGGCGCGCGAGCGCTTGTGCTGAACTTCCATTTTCTGGAGAATGTGGATTTTATTTCGGTGGATCCTTGAAAACACACCAGTGTTTTCATATCTGCAGCGAGAAGGAAACAACGTTTTCTTCTCAAAGTCGACTAAACTTGCCCCTTGCTGCTTCTTTTGGAGGAAGTTTCTCCGTGGCTGCTGACGAGCGCCAGGGACCCGTTCCGTTTCATTTCTGGACAGAAACAAACGGACTGAACACACCGTAAGAAGGCTTACGTCTGGGCAGAGATAAGTAGTGTGGTTATTAATGAGCAAAAGGGGTTCGCTACCATTGTTGCCATTAATGTGATCTGATTTAATCATGTACTGGTCCATATGTGATTATTAATCTGTGCTGTGAATGTATAAATTGATCACTATACTCGTTGATTTATGTTGTGTTAAGTAGCTGGGTATAACTGTAATCGCTACCTGCTTAAACCACTCCTTTCAGGAGTTTACTTACAGTCTGCGATAGAATCGCGAAAATCAGCTGTTAGTCACTGAAGTAGTTATAATGACAAAAGTTTCCCTCAGTAAGTCAAAAGTCTCAGTCTGTCCTAAACTACACGTTAGCCCAGACCTGAGTGGCTGAGGGGAACTGGGTCATTATCGATAACTAAAGATCAGAGTGCCCTTTTTTTCTTTGCTCTTCTTCTCTCTAACACACATTCATTTACATTTTTTTTTCTTTTAATATATATATATATATATATATATATATATATATATATATATATATATATATATATATATATATATATATATATATATATATATATACATACATACATACATACATACATACACATATATATATATATACACACATACATATATACACACACATATATATATATACACACATACATATATACACACATACATATACACACACACAGTACAGGCCAAAAGTTTGGACACACCTTCTCATTCAATGGGTTTCCTTTTTATTTTCATGACTATTTACATTGTAGATTCTCACTGAAGGCATCAAAACTATGAATGAACACATATGGAATTATGTACTTAACAAAAAAGTGTGAAATAACTGAAAACATGTCTTATATTTTAGATTCTTCAAAGTAGACACCCTTTGCTTTTTTATTAATAAGGGAAATAATTCCACTAATTAACCCTGACAAAGCACACCTGTGAAGGTAAAACCATTTCAGGTGACTACCTCATGAAGCTCATTGAGAGAACACCAAGGGTTTGCAGAGTTATCAAAAAAAGCAAAGAGTGGCTACTTTGCATAAGACAGACAGACAGACAGACAGACAGACAGACAGACAGACAGACAGACAGACGATGTTTCCTAAAGATGTTCCCACCAAATTTCTTGAACATCAAAGAACTTTATTCTAACCCTGGCCTGTGTTGGAGGGGAGGGGGTCTAACATTAGACCGGGATGACCTCACTATAGACGATGCAGCTCTTCTGTCTCTCCTCTCCCATGCTGCTGCTGGTTCAACATCACGTCTCCTTAAGTCCTTTAATATTTCCTCAGTTATGTCATCAACACATCCGTGATTCATGGAAATGTTGTGTAAAACAACGTCATATTTTTCCTTGTATTTATGTATGGCTTGCAAAAATGAGAAGCAAAGTGTATGCGCGGTGTGCACGCTACATTATGGCCAAGCATGTGCCCTTAAAATAGCATCTGAATAACGCGTCACTGACTTTGGACTAGTATTTCCTGGTCAGTGGTGGAATAGTTTTCTGAAACTGCAAATAGCACCAGGGGACGTTTGAGCCGTTCACGCCTCCTCTTTTTGCTGAACTGCCTCTGGGAGCGCAAATTCATTCCCTAAATTACCAACGTGAGTCTGTGTAGGGAAAAGTCTGCTGTGCGTCGGGTGCAAAATAGGAATGATACATGCTTTGGTGTATAAGTCAACCACGCTGGGTACAAGATAGGGCCCTAAATTTCTAATCCACACAGCACAATCCCTGAGTATTGTTGTGCATCACCTGTGGCTTAAACTCACAACCTTAGACCACAAAGACAAGCCATGATCTTGTTGAGCTAACTGCCACATTAAACACCATAGATAGCTTTACACTTTACAATGACTCAGGCAACCACCAGGGTTGCTTGTAAAGGCAAAATACATTTACAAAAATATATATGTTCCTCAAGATGAGAACAATGGGCCTCATTCACCAATATCTTCCTAAGTTTTCTCTTAAATATGTTCTTAAGAAGGTTTCTAAGAAAAGTCTACGTCGGGTTCATGACGTGTTCTTAAACAGCAGATTTGTTCGCACCTGTGTTCTTAGGATTGATGAATCCCACGTCTTCGTAACTGAAAGCGCGTGCCAGTTGTTCCTAATTAGCATAAGAAAACGCCCCGCAAATTCCCATATAAGGACATGACACTTCCTGTGCACCTCCTGGGAGACAGGTTGTCGGAGCCGCGGTGGAGGAAGTACTGAATCTCAGTACTTAAATTAAAATTACAAATAACCAGAGACATATTTACTTTAGTAAAAGTAGAAGATGTCCACAACCACAAACAAGGCCTGGCTTTTAAGCAAAGTTCCTATCCTAACCATGAAACGGAAATATGTTGTTTTTATTCATGGATGTATTTCATTTTCTTTAACCATGCAAGTAAGCAAATAAAGTGTGAAGCAGTGGACATGGGGAGATGTGAAGAGGTCCAGCCAAATAAATAAATAAGATATAAACGTGTCTTACACAGCCTGGCGGAGGAGTAAACGACGCTGTGGAGAGAAACAGAGCAACTTTGATTTTAAAATGGGAATAATAAAAAAAAAACGTTTTCATTTTCACTTTTACCGGAGGCTGTATTACCGAGGGTCAGCCGGCTCTGGAGCGCCCGAGCCGGCTTGGATCAGCGGTGCCCCATATATACAGTATCTATGGCAACCCATATATACAGTATCTATGGCAACCCATATATACAGTATCTATGGCAACCCATATATACAGTATCTACGGCAACCAAACTTTACTGGTGAGACAAACGTGTAACGGTCAGGAAGACGTTTTGGCGGGGGTAAACTAATCAGAAAATGTAACGGAACATTGTAGAAATGTAGTGGAGTAGAAAGTATACAGTAGATATTGCTGCAAAATGTAACAAAGTAAAAGTCAAAAGTAGGCTATGCACTATTGATTCTACTTAAGTAAAGTACAGATATGTGAAAAATGTACTTAAGTACAGTTACAAAGAATTTGTACTTTGTTACATTCTACCACTGCATTTCGGCCCTATAAATAGCGATCAATCACCAAATAACGCAGGATTTAATCAGTTTAATTGCTGATGTAAATTGCAGTGTTAGTGTCTTTTTTGAATAATATGATTTTTTATCAACAAATGATCAGAAATACATTACAGTACAATACTATCATTGTAAACGACTGTAGAATTAAATAAAATGCTGTAACCAATCATTTGGAGCAAATTGTCATCACTCAAATATGCGTAAGAGTGCTTTTCAGTGTTCGTAGATTTTGTTCTTAGCTAAGAACAAATCCAAGTTAAGAAAACATTAGTGAATGCCAGAATCTTCCTAAAAAGTGCGTAAGAAGGGTTTAAGAACACATTTCTTCGTAAGAACGGTTGGTGAATGAGGCCCATTGTTCCCATCAAATTTGTGAACATCAAAAAAAACTTTGTCCGAACCATACAGTGTCCATTAAGTGTGGATGATGTTTCTTACAAGAGGCTGACTTCCTGTTTCCAGTGGATGGCGCTTTGAGTATAAGTCAATATTAGTGCGTGGATGTCCTCAAGCCTGGTCTCTAATTAAGTATAAGAAATTTGGAGCAGATTGGACAATGTACAGCGTAGTTACAAACCACATCCTGTTTTGCGGCATTAAATGGGAATTTGACACATTGCCACGCCAACGCAGTTGGACAAAAGCGCAAAAGCTTCGCAAATCAGCTTTGCCAAGGTCTTTAGGTTGTACAGACCAATTCTGAAGTCAATCAAATCGTTGGTCCGTCGAACTTTGATGTTCGGCCCCTAATAACATCGTTTTTTTTTTATTAGTTTATTTGTCAGGGACCATGCACAGTTCAGGCCCTGTACCAGAGTTAGCTATACAGCTAATTTACATCATTAGGGCAAGGGCAATGGAGATAACAGGACAATATAGACAATAGACAATACTATCAAAACAGATAAAAACTTAAACATGTGACAAGCATTACCCACACATAAACCAAAATACAAATATACATTCCATGTTATAAAAAGATCAATGATCACATAGTTGATTCGCCATCAGCCAAATCTTTAAGGACATTTTAAAACTGCTGAGACTTGCACAACCTCTAATGTGAAGTGGAATTATGTTCCACTTTTCTACTACAGTAAATGAAAAAGCTGATTGACCAAATTATATAATTAAAATTTTTATATATATATATATATATATATATACATATATATACATATATACATATATACATATATACATACATATATATATATATATACACATACATACATACATACATACATACATACATACATATACACACACATACATATATACACACACACACACACACACACACACACATAACTCACCATTTCTTTTGATATTCAGATACAGAGCATATAGACTACAAACGGATATGTTCAGGGTGTAGAGAGAAGTCTGGTCGCTCTGAACATGATTCAAGACTCCAGAGATTATATTTATTGTTTACTGCTCATGAGTCTCTCCTCTCTGCACATTAATGTTTCTCTTCTCTACTCATCATCAGGTACATCATCTACAAGGCACCCAGACTGAATAACATCAGAATTGCACCGAAACTGCCAAAGATCAACACTGAGGGTCTGGAATATATTTACATTGATCCAGAAGGGAAGAAGACCTCTACAGATCACAAAAAGCTCATCAACGATCCCAACGGTATCCTAGCAAACACCCTGCGGCCCCTTTTTAAACCAATCAAATCAATGGTGAGAATGCTTTATAAACTGCAGCTCTGCCCTATCCAACTATAAATCAAGGAACCTCTGTGTGTGTGCGTACGTGCGTGCATGAGTTTTAAATGATCCCGAATGCGTAAAAGATGTCACACGCAGCACGCTGTGTACGATGGCGGATATATTACAAAAAGCTAACGTTACATGCCTTACTAGCATCATTATAAACTACAATGTTATCATCCTGCCATTCCATTGGACGGTGACCGTGTTAACATTGACTACATTGGTTGAAGTAGCTGTTGTAAAGCCACTGAATGCTGTTGAGCCAAGATCCAAATACATGTCTAAAATTCAAGAAAAGTTCATCTAAAAAAGTTTGCACACAGCAGCTGTGTTGCTGAGGACCAACAGGAGGTCAGCGTAAAGTGTGAAGCACTGGCAACCTCAGTAATTAAATCTAATCCACTTCGGAATAAAAACTATTTTTTCTTAAAATATAATAATTACGCTTTAAGATATTTAGGATTGAACGTTTTTTTTAAAAGATTGTGCCCAGAAAACGTGTTACCTTGTTGTATTGATTGGCAGCGGTAGATTTGGTACATCCCAATAATTAAAACAATGTTTCATGTCTTCATTTTGCATCATTTATAGCCAGCAGACTTTGGATTCATCTCCTACAGCGATCAACCTCCAGGCTGTCATGCTGATAAAAAGTATGGCCACAGTAAAGGTGAGTAGAGGAAGCATCTCTCTCACAGGAAACATCTCTCTGAACCTCCATCAGGTTTTCATCACAGAGGACAGAGGCTGATCAGTGTGATGTCATACTTCTTGAATGTAATGACATCACATTTCTGTTATCTTATTAATGGTCTGTGTTTGTTCAACTCCTTCAGCTTCTGTCTTTGAATCATTTGAATGAGATGAGAAAAACTTAGTTTCCCTCCCTGCTCTTGGTCCTGGGTCTTTGGTGTTAATTACGGACACACAAAGTTTTCTTCAGTGTCTCAGTCAGACACAGGGGGCTTTCAACTCAACCAATGTAACCCCATCAACGGAGATATCTGATGCTCTGGGTAACACTTTGGGTCACTTTCAGCGTGCAGGTTAAAGTACTTAGTTAGGGTTAAGGGAAGATCATTAGTGGGACATAAACCCCGGTCTCCTGGGTGAAAGTCCTGTATTGTTTGACCCATCAACCACTCCGTTTAACAGACAAAAGAATAAAGGAATATTGTCTTTTCCAGAATAAAAGCATAACCAGAATGTGTAAACTAGGCTTGGGCGATCTTTAATATTTTTTTAATCATTAATCGTAGTTACTCAAGATGTAAACATAGTTACTGATGCATTCAAGTTAATTAAATCAAAAAGCAGAGTGGCTCGTGCTCTAAACATCAGAGCAGCAACAGAGCTCAGTAACATCTGGAGCTGGAGGATCCCTCCATCAGATAACAGAGCTCAGTAACATCTGGAGCTGGAGGATCCCTCCATCAGATAACAGAGCTCAGTCTTTTATCTATTAGTTTGAAATATTAAAAACAGTCAGGAAATCACATTTTAGGACTTTAAACAATCATCAGCCAATAGTTCTCTGTCTATCTGTTTATGTTTTTTTTAAGGAGTTGTGATGATGGAAAAAGACAAGACAGGAGTCTGGCTCTCTCACAGCACATCACAGTTCCCTTTCACAAGAGATCCAGATAACTTCTACCCACCCAGCGGAGCAACGAATGCTCAGACGTTTATCTGTGTAACATTCAACTACGACCAGTTCAACAAGATAGGTAATGTTCTCAGTAAAATATTCATATTTATGGTCTTACTAATTGATTTGAATATGATGTTAATGTTGTCTTGTTGTACTATTTGAAGGTGAACACCTGCTGGACATCAATGCTTTCACATTTGATGATCATATTCCAGACGACTTCTATGAAGAGCTTAAACTTAGGAAGATTGGAAATAACAACAGGGATGCAAGAGATAATAAAGTCAGCACTCAGGACCTGACATCAGCAGGAAGAACATCGTTTGTTAGCATTGCTAAGAAACAGTATAAAGGTGAGATATCTGCATGATGGTTTGAATCAGATTACCTAATTTAGTAAAGACAAAGTCACAAAGAAAAGACATTTTTACTGTGGAAATGAGAAAAGCTTCTACTGTAGTTTTACATCAGCAGCATGTGGTATATTTATCATAGTGTATTATAGGCCACAGATGTGAAGATTACACAAACTGACAATTCTAGGGTTTGTTTTTTTAGAACCTCGTCCAGGCGCAAAGAGGAAACCAGGGGACAAATATGGTAACAAAATGTTATTCTCATTTACTAAAAGTGTTTTAAACGTTTTACTAAGTGAGGCTAAAATACTCAGAATAATCTTTTAGTATTACACCACCAGCAGGATGTGTAATAAAAACCATCAATGATAGTGTGGTCTAGACCTACTCTATCTGTAAAGTGTCTGGAGATAACTCCTGTTATTATTTTACACTATGAATAAAATTGAAATAAACTTCTAAGTCATATTAAATGATTTGCTGAGTAAAGGATGTAGGAGGAGGAGTATTTAGTGTAACATCAGTCAGTATTGAACTGTCAGGATGTAGACAGATTCTGTAACATGACTCATGTGTTGTTGTTCTTGCAGTTGGAGATCTTTACCTCACTATTGCAGAGGGATATATGACTGATGTGAGAGTCCAGACCTGGGGCCCCCAGAAAGGTTGCGACGGTTCCTACTGCGAGGATAAGCAACGTCAAGTGATAAATATCAAATCTGTAAAAACTGATCTGGGTAAAGGGGAGGTTAAGTGGACAACAAAAACCGATCATTCCAAGTGGTGTGTAGGTAAAGGTAATTTGATCTGTATCACTGATGTAAACAGAGCACTCAGCCAATACAAAAAGCCGGGGGGCGCACTGTGCTTTAGACATGAACTAGCTAGTAAACTATTTCAAGGTTTTATTGGTGGAACTGACAATTGCCAAGTGTCGCACTCTGACCCTGCCTGTGACGACGACTCCGATTAATGATCAATAGCATAAATACGCCTCTCCTTGCCGTCTATAAGTCCCTTTTTTTCTGGTGTTTGGGTCTGAGTGTGTTTCGGTTTTTCACTTTCAAATCATTATGAATTGACATATACTATTTAAAAAGGTCTTATTGATAAAACTCAGCCTTGCTCCGTTAAGCGTCCCCTTGACCCTGACTGTGACCCTGGTAGTGAGTGATAGGAAGTACATATAAGGGCTGGGGATTCAATAGCGATATGGTGAAGCCGTTTCTGCAATGAAAAAAAATCCAATTTACCAAGAAGAAGCAACATATTAACAATGTACTTTTGATGGAATAGTTTAAGTTTGATCTGAGTGACTCTGGGTGGATATTTGGGTTTTATGTAACATCTTTGGGATAGTTGTTTGAGTAGTTTGTTAAATCGTGAGCTTAGAATTATAAGGTTCTATCTCCATTTAGGTAGTTCTGAGAAATTGAGCATCAAAGTTTTTACATCCCAGCTGGCAAAACTGTTATGTAGTATAATCTACTATTAATAACAATTTTTTTTTTTTACAAAAATACCTAATGGATCAGATTATGCCAAAAACTCAATTTCGACCAAAAGTGGAGATAGAACCTTATAATTCTAAGCTCACGAAATACTGATTGAGTGATAAATACTGATTGACTTATGAAGAAGAACAGGTCTGATCCGTAGTGTTTCAACTCTCCTTAATGTTTCAGAGAGTTTCTGTCCGCATGTTGGGGTCCAGTTAGTTTCACCGGTCAGTTTGATTTGATGTTTATACGATCCCCATTAACTGATGCAGAACATCAGCTACTCTTCCTTGGGTCCACACAAAACATGAAACATCACAACAAGAAGTTTTCAGACATTTCATTTAGCAGGACGCTTTTATCCAAAGAGACTTACAATTGCTATATATGTCAGAGGTTGCACGCCTCTGGAGCAGCTAGGGATTAAGTGCCTTGCTTAGGGACACATTGGTTGATTTATCGCAGTGGGAATCAAACCCAGGTCTCCGACACCAAAGGCACGGGTCATATCTACTGCTCCATCAACACCCCTGCCACATGATATAAAAGTAAGAGCAGTATAACTGGCATTATTCCTTCTTGCAAATATAACTATACATATTCCTCTTCATATACTCTCACAAAAATGGTTACAGTCTTAGAGCCCTTAGATGTTGCTTTACTAATTTTTTAAAGATTGATTTATTATGTGCTTTCGCTATCTCAGCCGGAAGTGAGTTCCATGCAACCATCCCTCGATACAGCACTGTACGTTGCATTGATTGTGTTCAGCGTCTAGGAACTTTGTAAAGACCTCTGGTGACATGTCTGGTGGGGGTATTTATGTGTGTTAGAGCTAAATATAAGTTGACTATACTAACAGGAGTTTTCAATTCATTAAATGTTTCTAACAAAAGCCAGGAGTGATGCTGATAATCTCTCCTCAACTTTAAACTGCTGATGGAGCATTAGAGCATCACTGCTGTTGCTATGGTTATCTGCAGTTTTTAAATACCTTGAGACCAGCCAATCACAGACCAGTGTTTCCTGTGACGACTGTAAAATGATCTGAAATGTCTGTCGGATCAAATTAATAAAGTGTGATTAACATTTTGACTCCATTTCTTTTAAATAATAAAATCATCATTTCCAGGTTCCCTGCAGGGTTCATTATATTAAATTTAAGATTTATAAATGTAAAATATTTATTAATAGTCAAAGAATGCAGCTTATTAATAGGGCTGGATTTAAAAAAAATTGGTTTTCATTTAAATCCAACATAGATTAATAAAATCCAATTATTGATCTCCGTCTATCATATGAAACTATAAGACTTAACTTATTCAGAAATACAGGGTTAGGATTCATCCGTTAAGAGAACACGTCTCCAAAGTGCCAGACGCCATCGAATGTGAGCATTTGCCCACTCAAGTCAGTATCGATGACAAACTGCAGTAAGGTCGAGAGAGAGAGAGAGAGAGAGAGAGAGAGAGAGAGAGAGAGAGAGAGAGAGAGAGAGAGAGAGAGAGAGACCCTAACACCAGATACTGAATGGTTTTCGGACACCTCCCGGACCCCCCAATACAGTAAATCTGCACATTTTAGAGTTGCCTTTTATTGTGTCCAGCCCAAGGCACACCTGTGCAATAATCCTGCTGTCTAGTCAGCATCTTGATATGCCACACCTGTGAGGTGGATGGATTATCTGGGTTTATAATTTTGTTCAGTGCAGATTCATAAAATCCAATTATTGATCTCTGTGTGTATCATATGAAACTAGAAGACTTAACTTATTGTGATTGGTTTAAAGAAATGCCAATAACCCAGAGCACGTCTTCCTCCCATTCCCGAATGCTGTGTGGACTCTCCAGACCTTCCTTCACCGCGCTTTGGAGGAGGGTCTGATATACAAGACTAACCTCACGGTCATACAGGTCCAAGCTAAACTACTGCTATAATGATCATATTTACTAATTATTAGGAGAGTCAAGTTTTGACTTTAATTTGAAATTTGATGAAAAAAGGGATTTTGACTATCAAAATCAGAAGCAGGATTGGAGATTCCCCCAGAATGGTTTCCTCTCTCAAATCCCCTACTGGGGCACATCTGAACAACAACAACAGTGTAGCTTAGCAGCCGGTAGCATGCAGTTAAAGACTCTTTATTTTGAAATGATGCTACAACACATTCCTATTCAAAGGGTTTGTGTTGACTGTAACATCACAGGTGTTAATGGCCCTCTGGTGGTCAGAGTCCAGAGATACACTAACACGTTTTCATCAAGAGGAACAAAGCAGACAACAAAGCCTCTTTTTCATCTCAGACCCCTGAAGTACTTCAGGCTACTTCAGCAATTACTTAAGAACTTTTACAGAGCCACCATTGAAAGTATTATTACTGGGAATATAACAGCGTGGTATGGAAACAGCACTCAGCAAGACCGTAAAGCCCTAAAGAGAGTAGTGAGATCAGCTGAACTTACCACCAGGAGTGCACTACCCAACCTAGAGGAAATATACATCAGGAAGGTAAAGTCCAGAGTACAGAAAACCTCCAGAGATCCCAGTCAGCCCAACAACTGTCTCTACTCTGCTCTACGCTCTGGGAAACGTTATCGCTGCCTGAGGGCCAACACAGAGAAAATGTGGAAAAGTTTTTATCCCCAAGCTATCAGGATACCAGAGGTGTCAAAAGTATTCACATTCATTACTAAAGTAGAAGTTTAGATACTAGGGTTTGAGAAGACTTCTGTAGAAGTATCATCTCAAGCTTTTCACTAAAGTAAAAGTGTAAAAGTAATGGTTTCAAAACTACTTAAAGTATAAACAGGCATGAAAACGAGTCAGGGGTGAAAAGGTGAGAAGGATATTTCCGCTCTAGGGGGAAAATTTTAAATATTCCATATTTTAAATCATCAATCTGATGCATTTTGAGATGCATTTTTTGCCAACCAACAGTAATATTTCAATATGCACTCATTAAAGTTAATTTGACTGGTAAAACAGTTAAAGTCCTTCTGATATTACACAATAATAAAAGTCATCATTTTTAAAAACTAAAAAGTTTTGGATCAATTTTTACTTCTTCCAACCATATATTAAATAAAGATTCAGATAGCTTTTACACATCATGTTCCGCTATGATTGTACACACGTATTGTTTGTATCACGGTCGGTCAGTAAAGGAACAGTCGCAGTCTTAACGGTAGCGGTAGTTGCCGGTAACGTAATCGTATGAGAGAGTTCACGGACCGAAGCTTTGTGACTAGCATCTAATGACTAGCAAGCCCTGTCTTACCGCTGCTGCCGTCCAGGGTCTTCCTTCAACATGCGCTGCAGAAGCTCCCCCTCCCTCAGTTTGAGACACCAAGTGCTAAACAGCTTCCCGTCTCCACCATTTTCTTCTTGTCCTTTATTCATGCCCAGCGCCATTTGTTTTAACTACTTTCTCAACTAAAGCTGCCTGTATCTACATGCTCCAAGTTTGATAAACTTTGCCTCCATTTTTTTTAGCCGTGTTACCACGGACACTGTCGGTACACGAACCGTTCTGCACATGCGCAAGATAACCGAGGATACGACCTGCACGATCTGTTCCACGCTAGCCTATGGCTAGCCTCCAGCTAGCCTCCACCAGGAAGCTAACGTTAGTTTAGCTAACCGCTAATTCGGCTAACCGGTAGCTGACAGCTAGATTCAGTCTAAAATAACGTTAAGTCAAACTTAATGGGAGAAGCAGCTACAGCTACATTAATACTTTACAGTAATAACAATAAAGACAAGTATTGAGTGATTGTATTTTAAATGAGCAAAAGTAAAGTAGAACTGACGTAACAGCCGTTATATATGTTAACGGTTATTTTCAACTTTTATTTTGAGGGTCTTTTAAAGTTATTACATGCTGTCTCAGCTAACGGTTAGCCGAATTAGCTGTTAGCTAAACTAACGTTAGCTTGGCTGTCAACCGGAAGCGTGGAACAGATCGTGCAGCATCGTGAATCCTCGTACAACAGCACGCACGAACATTTTGCGCATGTGCAGAACGGATCGTGCAGGCAGAACGGATGGTGTACTGACAGAGAACACACCGGCACCGCACTCTGACATTTCAGCAAAGACACGCCCTACTTTGCATCCGATTGGCTAGAACTCATTTCATTGGTTGGTGAAAACTAATTTAATTGGTTGGTGGAAGTTCGATGATTGGTTAAATCCAGCGCATTAAAACAAATCCCATGTGGACTTTTTAATTAATTTATTTTTCTAAAAGTCATACGCCAGAAATCGGACACCAGTCCCTTCTTATATATTGACTATGACCAGGCCCGAGTACTTAACCCCTTCCCCCCTTAAACATTTTCTCATCGAATCTACACGATTCACGTAGGTCACCTATTTTGGTTTCAAAACGGCGAATTTCGCCGAAAGGCGAGTGATTTTCATTTAAAAGTAAAATTAATGTAAGGGGAAAAAATGTCATTAAGGACAAAAGCTTAGCCGCCCCACAGGGGGCCTATAGTGCACTACCCCACCTCCACAAAATATTTTTCTAAAGGCCATAATGACTATAACAATGTTATATTAAAATCATACCTGCAAACTCAGAAGGGCTGAAAAAGGTGACACATCTCTTCTGTTTTTCAGACAACAGCAGCTACAGTCTGGTGTTAGAGTCCTCTCCAGTGAAATATAGACACTTTTACACCGTTTAGCTGTCAGCATTTTAACCGTGTTTACTCCCGCTGCTAGCTAACGGTAGGCTAACGTTACCTGCTGTCAGGTGTAGTGTTAACTAGCGTCCCGTGCGGCGATGTTTAATTCATGTGTGAAGTATTTGTACTTTGTTACTTGACACCTCTGCCGGGTACTGAATGAGGACTGTAGCAAGAGCACAAGCATATTGGAAACACCTAATGCACTTTAGACATTTATGTCCTTATTATTTACACATTGCACAGCCATGGAGCCAAGGATACTCTGTATAATTGTATGGGACTAATACATTTGACTTTTACAGTTTCTTTCTGAATTCTTAAAACACTAAAAGTTAACTCTTGAAGGACTTTGTCTGAAACTATCAACACTGCTTTACACTTACTTTGTAATTTCACCACCAGCAGGATGTGTAATAAAAATCTCTCACCTTTGGAGGAGTCGACACCGGAGCTGTGAATCTTCTTGAAGCTGTTTGATTCCCGTGGTCTATCACTTCTGGAGGATTATGTTGGGATGAAGCTGCTTGAACCCCCGAGGACCACGATACAGGAATACTGGAATATCTTCGAGTGTCCTGATGGTCTAACCCAATATAAAAACCCTATTTTGCTTTTCAACTCACCTGTGATGTGGTAACAACAACAATGGGATCCTTCCTCCTCTCCAGTCTGTCTGGCTCGGGGCCAATGGGTCTCATTCACCAACAACTTCTTCACCACGTTTTGGTGAAGGAGGCCAAATGTCTCCGTGATAAAAGAGATGATGAGCCTTGTTGCTTGGGACTGGTGTGACACACACACACACACACACACACACACACACACACACACACACACACACACACACACACACACACACACACACACACACACACACACACACACACACACACACACACACGGTCTTCGTTTTAAACCACCGTTTTAGTTTAAATCTTACCACCCCTAAAAGAAAAAAAAGAATGCTTGAAACTAACAATATGAAATCAAATCAACTTACACTGAAATATGGGTACAACTAACAGCCAAAGCTTTAACTTGTGATTAACGGTTCATCAACCTCTGTCTCATCCTTTGAATAAGACCCTAATCATATCTATCAAATCAGAGACTTTTAAACTACATGGCACTATTGTTTTAGGTATTAATCTTGAATGAATGATCAAAGAATATGATTTAATAATAACACTGATTTGATGTATGTACTCACCGGGGTTTCCATCATGAAGAGTTGCTCATGTAGATTTTTGCTCCAACAAAAGATTTAAAAAGACCCTTTGGTGGTGGAGATCCTTTAGTTTCAGTGAAGGAAATAGCTGAAACAGACTCACTAAATAAGGACTCCTTTTGCTAGCTAGCCAACAAGTGAAACATTTTAACTAGTCCTCCCAAACATTAATACTACTGACTGAATACCCAGGGCCCTCAGGTGAGGAGGGCCCAAAAAGATGCTAGAATGAATAGCTGTGGATGTGTGGAGGGGCCCAGAGAGAATCCCTTTCTAGAGGACCCAGAATGTTGTTCTACACCCCTGTGAACAGAACATTAGAAAAACATTAAACTAACACAAAGAAAACTTAAGAACAATACATGTATTCTGACTTCAGTTAGTGATATAGAGGGAGGGAGCTGCTGTACTCAACATTAAACAGCAGGGGGGGGGGGTCCTCAATGCATTTAAAACCAGAGCTGTTGTCTAATCTGTTCTCTAAAAGTAACTGTTGGTGATTAAACATGAAACTACAAGATCAAACAGTAACAGTTATTACAACACAGAGGGAGCTGTTTCCAGGAATTACACATTTAACATATAAAAAGGTGATTACATTTAATTTTCTTATCAACATCACACTAAATAAAACTATAATAAAACACATTTGATCACCAGTGTAGACCTTGTTTTCTACACAGCTGTCTGCTCTCAGTGACTCTAGTTCTTTGCTTCTGCAAGTTTACCAAACCTACTTTAATTCCTTTGTCTTTATCCATTTGATTTTTCATCTCTTCCAGTTTCTTCTTCTTCTCAGTTTCTCCTTTCTCCTTCATCTTCTTAATCAGGAAGTCCAAGTGGCCGTGAGTGGACAGGGAATTAACATTCAGGATGATCTGCTGCAGTTGGACAACATGCTGAAAGGATTCTTCCAACAACTGATGCTTTTTCTTTCTAAAGTTCCCCCTTCTGTTGCTCTAGCCCCACACCTGGCACCAATCCCAAACCAGCGCACCTGCAACTCATCTTCTCATCATCCGCCTTTAAAGACCAGTCTGACTTTCCTCTCCCTGCCGGATTGTTGCTTACCACCAGTATGAGATTTCACCAGCCTACGGTAGTTATTTCCAGTCATGTTTCTTGTCGTGTTTCTAATCTGTCTGTTGCGTGTTCTAGAAATACTCCCCTTCAGAAACTTCTGCCAGCTCAGCCATCGTCGGACCCACCACCTCAACTGCCAGCCCCAGCCAGCTTCGGATCCAGCACCCCCCCCCCCCCCGCCAGCTCACTCTCACTGTCTAAATAAACAGATTATTTTGCACCAACTCCAGTCTGCGTCTGAGTTCTGTCCCCAAACTGTGACAGAGAGAGAGAAGAAAGAGTGAGAGATAGAGCCCTTAGCCTTTTTATATGATCATACATGTCGCATACTCCCATTTTACAATCAACCGCAGAGTTCTTCACAAATTAGTGATTAGATTATCAGGTTATGAAGTCAGTATGAAGGTCAATTTTCAAATACATACACAAATATAGCTGCAAATATGACTTAAAATATATGAGTCTAAGTGAAAACATAAGTTCCACTTACCAAAAAACATTTACTGTCCGTCACACAGCAGTAAGCTTGTTTCTTAGGCAAGTCTGTCCTGAAAAACAAAAAACCCATCTGTAGTTAATGAGTTTACATCCAAAGTTTAAACTCCTCTTAAGGATTGAAATGTGTTCCTCATAATGACTCAGTGACTCTAACAACCAGTCCAACCTGGAGGTCTACACTTTATCTTTAACGTCAGCTGCAATGAATTAAAGATCTGATAAAGTTAGTTGCTTCTTACAGACATTAAAACAGCAGCTTGTTCCTCTTCAACACGTACTGTTCAGATGCAAGACCAAGAAGACAAGAACCAACCCGTTCTCACTCCAAACTCCTAAAATACAGACAGTGTCTGTCAGCGTCTGAAGTGACAAAAAAAGTGTCCTTCAGCGTGTTTGTAGAACGTAATGGGGAGAGCAGCAGCTACACGACGTTTAGAGAGTAGTATGTAAGGGAGAAATACCACATAGGGAGGTTGGTTGGGGGGGGTGGATGGGTCAAACACTTTCACCCAGGAGACTGGGGATCGGGTCCTGTATGGCACCTTTCCTAAAGTCGCTTTCTTCTTTAACCGTCCCATTTTTCCCACGTCTCACGGAAACGTAAGCCCACCCACCAACATAACAGTGTCAAAAGGTTCCGACCGAGCACGTTTAGATAAAGCTCGTTATATGACGCTAAAGGAGACTTAGGCCTAGCCTAATAACACACGTAGGCTAAGAAAATCTCACCGGCTGGTTCAGCCTCTTGTGTTGCCTCTGGGTCTTCCTCTCTGAAGTGGGCTATCTGACGTCTTGCCAGCTGATGGATGTCATCCCTCTCGGTGTCAGTGAACATCCTTAACTGGTTAAACTTCGGCCAAAAGAATATGGCCAGTTTGTGGAGAGGTTGGATGTTGACCTTTTCTGTTATCCACTCAAGGTGTCGTTGGCAGATAATTGCCTGGGACCGAGTGTCGAAAACATCTGTGCCTGTGTTGCTACGGCACAACGAGGTTCATTGCTGGGTATTTATCCACGTCCAACTCCCTTTGTGCGTCTTAAAACAGGTGCAGAATATGCACCAGGAAGGCCAGCACATCTGGAGACACATCATGGAGTCTCTGGCTCTCACCACGGCTCTGAAGCAACTCCTGGAACTCAGCGTAAACTGACTCGATAGACGCCAGTGTGAGAAACACGGTGCTGTACCGTGTTTCAGACACCTGTTTGACAGTTTTTGACAACTGGCTTATCAGACCTTTACATATT
The DNA here is from genome assembly GCF_004354835.1 of Perca flavescens. Lineage (NCBI taxonomy): Eukaryota > Metazoa > Chordata > Actinopteri > Perciformes > Percidae > Perca > Perca flavescens. The sequence goes on from NC_041346.1 coordinate 32,442,655, forward strand.
GAACTACAGCTTTGACTGTCTGCATGGTCTCCACTGTTTCTGAGGCTATTTCTGCCAGCTCATCTGGGTTCAAGGCATGCAGGAGGACAGTGTAGTAAACATGTTCTAGACAGTAAAGGGGTCGGTATGGGCGGAGAGCAGCAACAATATTAGCCCCCTGATCTGTTACCCAGACCACATTGTTCATTACTGATGCCTCAAAATCAAGCACAGAGACTAACTGCTGCTGCAACTCTTTATGGATGTAGTCTCCTGTTTTGGCCTCTTTTGCTAAGCTTGTTTGCACAGCATGACCAATCACAAACATCTACCAGAGCTGCATATTTTACATAAGAAGAGCAAACTATAATTCTACATAAATATGAAGAACACAGACACGGTTTAACAGGTTTAACACAATCCAGTCACTGCTTCCTAAAACAGGAAGGAAAGCTTCTCCATCAGTCAGGACCAAGATCTGACCATAATTACACTGGTGCTCTCAATCATCTTTCATTGCTTGAGCCTTTTATTTCAGTTGTAACCCTAGCAGTGGGAAGTGATCGGGAGAGCAATTACTAACAAAATATCAAAACATAATTCAAACTGATGTGTCACATTGGCAACACACGGCTCATGATGTCAACAAATAGCCTATACGTAATCCCCTCTGCTGAAATCTATATCTTTAATACAAATTTGACATCAGATTGGAACATTTAAAACAACTCTGGCACACTTATTACTAGTGTTGATTGGTTGAGCTAAGTTGCTGACCCCTGATCTACACAGAGAGTCAAAGACCAGCAGGGTTTTCATCACTGAAGGAAAGTCTTTAGTAAAACACTGAGAGATTATATTTCATGTGTGCTCATCTTTATTAAAGAGGACAGTCAGACCTCAGTGTGCAAACAACTGATCCTGTTCATTGTTTTCTTTAAGTCTCTTCCTGTAAAGAAACGCCCAACATGTTCTTTAGATGCATGACGTCTGTTCTGCTGAATTATATTTCAGAGACTCTTTCCTGGTTGCATAATATTAGTTAGTTTGTATGTTCACATTATACATTCACATGGTATGTTTATACATACAGTATGCTGCCCTATTATATTAAACCAACATTATGTGAAGAACATTGACTGTATTTCCAGCTGAAGCAGAATTTAAATGAAATAAACACTGTGAGATGAAACCAGGATTAAAGACACCTCTTCACTACATTTCAATGCATGTGATTGTTTGTAATTATTAAAGTTGTTGATTTTCTTGTGTTTATTGTATTCTTTTCTATTCATGCTGTTTTAATGTAAAGCACTTTGGGTTTACTTGTAATGAAAGGTGCCATACAAAAGGTGCTATATGTATATGTATTATGTATTGTGCCAAAAGTTACCTTCCTCGTTGATTTTGATGTTACATTTATAGAAAGGGTGTGAGTTTAACAATAAATAAAGGGAGTTTACTTATTGTAATTTCCAAAATCATTATCATTCAGAATTATCAGACTCATCACCAAAAAATAACTAACGAGATCCTGTACGGATCAGAATTCTGTTCGAGATGATGTCTTTATCAGTTGATATAGTGTTGATTATTCTGAGAAGAAAAGAGTAAGCAGCCTATATGCAATCAACAAAAAGACCCAAAGATTGGATGAGTCCACTTCATAAAAGCACTCCATTCTAATGTAACTGTGCTGATTGATGGAACTAATTTAGATTAATTATTAATTATACTATTGCTGGAAAGTAAATGTTGATATTGGGTCTGTTGAGCAAACAAACATAACTCAGTTATACAGACCTGAAAACACACAGCATCTGTAATTGTATATGATTCAAAGAAAACTGGTAACACTTTAATTCCGTCTACTTACTGAGCTTTGTCCACCGGAGGGTTCAGAAGCAGGGAGGTAGGTTTAGACGGTGCAGGCAGTGTGGCTGAACTGGGTTTGGTGGTCTGGGGTGAAGTAGGGGTCTGTAGAGAGACCAGGGTCTCCACCAATGTGTTGGGCGGAGAACAGGCCTCAGATTGCCTCCTCGAAAACACATCTGTGTTCAAAGAAAACTCACGTTAATTTCAAAACAGTGTCATTTGCTATACATGCCCTTGAAAAGCGATGATTGCTGGGTATGGCTAGGTATTGTTCAAACATTTGATACCAGTACCGGTTCCAATATGTGACTTCCAATACCTGATTCTGATACCAATTTTATAAAATCCATTTTAACAACAACATAAGGACGTCCCGATCATCCTTTTTGACCCCCCCTATCCGATCCTAAAAATAGGATCGGATCAAGTTTCCCGCTGGACAACGAAAACTGAACTTAGTGACGCACCCCTCTTGTGTTTATTAGTCAATCTTTGCTTTTCTTCTCGTGTTTAACTCTGTGTCACGACACTGTTTAACAACTAGTTCAGTCAACTCAGAGTTTCCCAATCCAGCGGAGCGCACCTTCACATAAAAGAGGCGGGGTTTGCACAGCACAACCAATCGTAAACATCTACCAGAGCCGCATATTTTACATAAGAAGAGCAAACTCTAATTCTACATAAACATGAAGAACACAGAGCAGCAATCCAGTCGCTGCTTCCTAAAGCAGGAAGGAAAGATGGCAAAAATAGCCGACGCTGTAAATGTGTAAATCACAACTCTTATTAATATCACTTCCCCATCAGTCAGGACCAAGATCTGACCATAATTACACGGGTGCTTTCCATAAACTCTTTAGCCTGTTATTTCAGTTCTAACCCTGGCAGTGGTAAGCGATCGTGAGAGCAAATAAAACATAAAACATAATTTATACCGATGTGTACATTGGCAACACACGGCTCAACAAGCCGACAAATAGCCTATACGTAATTCCCTCTGCTGAAAATCTATATCTTTAACAAAACTTTGACATCAGATTGGAACATTTAAAACAACTCTGGCACACTTATTACTAGTGTTGATTGGTTGAGCTAAGTTGCTGACTCCTGATCTACACAGAGAGTCAAAGACCAGCTGGGTTTTATCACTGAAGGAAAATGTTTCTTTAATGCAGCACTGAGAGATTATATTTCATGTGTGCTCATCTTTATTAAAGAGGACAGTCAGACCTCAGAGTGCAAACAACTGTTCCTGTTCAACGTTTACTTTAAGTCTCTTCCTGTGAAGTTAAACAATCAGAGGAACGCCCAACTTTGCTTTAGATGCATGACGTCTGTTCTGCTGAATTACATTTCAGAATCTTTCCTGGTTGCTTAATATTGGTTAGTTTGTATGTTCACATTTTACATTCACTTGGTATGTTTATACATTCTGGGCTCGATTTATCGAGCCGTTTGCGTCTGTTTCCAGGCGCTAATTGGTCGCAAAGACGGACGTAACCGATGCAGGATATTTACTAACAGGGACACTTGGGTAAAATCTCAGATTGTCCTCCACATGAGCGAGAAGAGACAAGTTGCGCTTTCAATATGCTTTCGTGGAGGGTCGTGGGGAAAGTGGGAGTTCCACCCAAAAGGTGGGAGGATAAGCGCAAAGTGCGCCTAATTATATATATATATATATATATATATATATATATATATATATATATATAGGTCCGTGGTATTTACAAAGACTGCCAGTAAGAGCTGCGGGAAATTCTCCGCCTCTTAAAAACAGGTCTAAACCAGCCGCAGTCGAGTTTCCTCGTAGACCTTTATGCCGCTGGTGAAATGGCACTATTTGCACATTTAAGCTGTACATTTAATATTTTATATATTATTACTGTATATTTGTTTTTAGTATATATGTTTAAAGTCTTGATAATATATGTTGTTTTTATTGTTGTTTGTATACCTGGAGTGGTAACAAAAATAATTTCCCCCTGGCATTATTAAAGTATAACTGATTCTGATTCAGTAATTTGAGCAAGACGAAGACATAGGCGAGGCTGAAAATGTTTTAACACAAGAATCACACTTTGTCAGTGAACACAACATCATTTAGCGTTACAGATCGAGCAGCCGTGCAATATTAGAGTTACTGGAAGAAATCAAAGATGAAATTGAATCTCCCACTCAGCGTTCATATCCCATTCAGCAGTTGTTAAACTCCTCGCTACATTACAGATATATCAGGATCATTTCAAACAGTCCTAGCATCAGCAGTGGGAATATCGCAGTCTGCACTCAGCCGTATCACAGCACAAGTACCGCTTCGCTACAGCGCAATCTACGGTATAGTGGGCGGAGAAAGACGCTGATTGGCTGATGGGTGTCAGGGTTGATAAATACTACGCAAAATGTGGAAGCATAGCGTGCGCTATTACCGAACTTCGCATAAACAGGCGCGGGCGCAAACTGCGCTAGTGTTAGTAAATCAGGCCCTGAGCTTGTTAACCCTGAGATGAGGGAAACTCTGGGTTTTCTGTTTCAGAAAGGGAGGTTAATGTTAATCAAACCTGAGAGAGAGGGGAAACTCCAGCCTGTTTCAGAAAGAGAGGGAACTTAATCTCAGAGTCAGTTACTATGGTAACTGAGCCTGTGAACATAACCAGAGGCCTGTACCACGAAGCAGGATCAACATGCCATGGATTTATTTCTGTGACCCGGCTTCACCAAACCTAACAACAGCGGTCCTGTATAACCTGTGTCATGATGCTGGTTAACAACTAGTTCAGTCAACTCAGGGTTTCCCAATCCAGACACACACATTCACATAAAAGAGGCGGGGTTTGCACAGCACGACCAATCACCATCAGAGCCACATATTTTACATAAGAAGAGCAAACTCTAATTCTACATAAATATGAAGAACACAGACCAGCAATCCAGTCGCTGCTTCCTAAAGCAGGAAGGAAAGATGGCAAAAATAGGCAACGCTGTAAATGTGTAAATCACATTTATCAATATCACTTCTCCATTGTCAGGTTCTCATGGTCTTTGTCAGGTTTACATGGACTTTTAGTTGGTATTCATTGACTTTCTGTTTGTTTCCCCATTCACCGACTCACTCCTCTCATTCTCCAGCACACTCCTCCTACGGATTACACACACCTGCACTGCATCAAGCCACATCATCAGTTCACCACCTGCAGCTAATCAGTGACTCCCTACATAAGCAGCACAGACACACACACTCTTTGTCTAGTCTCGTTTCTACACGACGCTCTGACCACTCACGTATGTCTAGTTCATCCAAGTTTACCTTACCTGCATCCTGTTGTCTGCATCCTGTAGTCCTGCATCCTGTAGTCCTGCATCCTGTAGTCCTGCATCCTGTTGTCTGCATCCTGTAGTCCTGCATCCTGTTGTCTTGCATCCTGTTGTCTTGCATCCTGTTGTCTGCATCCTGTAGTCCTGCATCCTGTAGTCCTGCATCCTGTTGTCTGCATCCTGTAGTCCTGCATCCTGTAGTCCTGCATCCTGTAGTCCTGCATCCTGTAGTCCTGCATCCTGTAGTCCTGCATCCTGTTGTCTGCATCCTGTAGTCCTGCATCCTGTAGTCCTGCTTCCTGTTGTCTGCATCCTGTAGTCTGCATTCTGTAGTCTGCATTCTGTAGTCCTGCATCCTGTAGTCCTGCATCCTGTAGTCCTGCTTCCTGTAGTCCTGCTTCCTGTAGTCCTGCTTCCTGTTGTCTGCATCCTGTTGTCTGCATTCTGTAGTCCTGCATCCTGTAGTCTGCATCCTGTAGTCTGCATCCTGTAGTCTGCATCCTGTAGTCTGCATCCTGTTGTCTGCATCCTGTTGTCTGCATCCTGTTGTCTGCATCCTGTAGTCTGCATCCTGTAGTCTGCATCCTGTAGTCTGCATCCTGTTGTCTGCATCCTGTTGTCTGCATTCTGTAGTCCTGCATCCTGTAGTCCTGCATCCTGTAGTCCTGCATCCTGTAGTCCTGCATCCTGTAGTCTGCATCCTGTAGTCCTGCATCCTGTAGTCCTGCATCCTATAGTCCTGCATCCTATAGTCCTGCATCCTGTAGTCCGCATCCTGTTGTCTGCATCCTGTTGTCTGCATCCTGTTGTCTGCATCCTGTAGTCCTGCATCCTGTAGTCCTGCATCCTGTAGTCCTGCATCCTGTAGTCCTGCATCCTGTAGTCCTGCATCCTGTAGTCCTGCTTCCTGTTGTCTGCATCCTGTAGTCCTGCATCCTGTAGTCCTGCATCCTGTAGTCCTGCATCCTGTAGTCCTGCTTCCTGTAGTCCTGCTTCCTGTTGTCTGCATCCTGTAGTCCTGTATCCTGTAGTCTGCCTGCTGCTCTGAGCCTGACCTCCTCTGCTGCTGGATTCCTGCCTGTTCTCTCTGTTCTCAGTTTTGGATCATTGAAATAAAGCTCTGTTTAACTACTCCAGTCTGTCTCCTGGTCGTTCCCTGACATCCATCAGTCAGGACCAAGATCTGACCAAAGTTACACTTTCCCTTTCCATTAACCGTCGTTGCTTGAGCCTTTTATTCAGTTGCAACCCTGGCAGTGGTAAGCGATCGTGAGAGCAAATAAAAAATTTGAAAATTATTTCAATGACTTGAAATAAAAAATATAAAAACATAATTCAAACCGATGTGCACATTGGCGACACATGGCTCAACAAGCTGACAAATAGACTATAAGTAATTCCCTCCGCTGAAAATCTATATCTTTAATACAAATTTGCCATCAGATTGGAACATTTAAAACAACTCTGGCACACTTATTACTAGTGTTGATTGGTTGAGCTAAGTTGCTGACCCCTGATCTACACAGAGAGTCAAAGACCAGCAGGGTTATCATCACTGAAGGAAAATGTTTCTTTAATGCAGCACTGAGAGATTATATTTCATGTGTGCTCATCTTTATGAAAGAGGACAGTCAGACCTCAGTGTGCAAACAACTGATCCTGTTCAATGTTTTCTTTAAGTCTCTTCCTGTAAAGAAACGCCCAACATGTTCTTTAGATGCATGACGTCTGTTCTGCTGAATTATATTTCAGAATCTTTCCTGGTTGCTTAATATTGGTTAGTTTGTATGTTCACATTATACATTCACATGGTATGTTTATACATACAGTATGCTGCCCTATTCTATTAAACCAACATTATGTGAAGAACATTGACTGTATTTCCATCTGAAGCAGAATTAAAATGAAATAAACACTGTGAGATGAAACCATAATTGATGTCACGTCTTCACTACATTTCAATGCTTCTGATTGTAATTATTAAAGTTTTTTAAATATGTTGATTGTCTTGTGTTTATTGTATTCTTTTCTATTCATGCTGTTTTAATATAAAGAACTTTGGGTTAACTTGTAATGAAAGGTGTCATACAAATAAAATTTACAGTGTTGTTGAAAGGTGCTATATACAAATTGTTGATTTTGATATTACATTCATAGAAAGGGTGTGAGTTTAACAAGAAGTAAAGGGAGGTTACTTACTGTAATTTCCAAACTATGTGACCGCAGAGTCCTCCTCCCTCTCTGATGCTGCTATATAAACTGGTCTCTTCCTCCTCAACATCACAGACCAACAACACAGGTAAGAACACTTTGAAACTAGAAACACTTTAAAATGATCAGATCAGAAGATACAACAGATATATGCATGCAGAAAATGTATTGACATAACTGAGTATATGATTCTTTCAGTAACATTGAAATGAAAAGAGCTGAATTTAAATTAAGAACTGTTTGTTAGATTGTGTCGATGTTTTTACTCAGAATCCAATAGTTCTGAAACACGAGAGAAACTGAATTTGTCATCTTTAAAAAACATTGATATGATTTATTATTTTCTTTCTTCCAGACAGTTTCTGTAGTCACCACGTCACCGAGCTTCAGGAACTTCAGATCCATTTCTCTGGACCTCTTCCTGGGTTGACCAGGACTTTAAAAACACAGGTATGGATCACAGGTTGGATGGTTCTCAATCAGTCTGTCTTCCAGTTTAATAGATGGCCATTGATGTGAAATGTTTAATGATGCACTCCTTAATATGTGCCATATGGAAAAATGTGATATGCTATATGTATAAATATGTATAATATCCAGTCAGTTTGACTCACATCTGAACAGCAGCCAGCAGTTTACAGTAAAGATGTTTACTAGAGGAGCACCATGTACAGAGGCTCGTTCCTCGCTGCAGCCGGTTCAATTCTGACCTGCGACCCTTTGCTTCATGTCGTTCCCCTCTCTCTCCTCTTTCAAATCTAAGCTGTCCTGTCAAATAAAGGCCTGAAAATGCCACACACAAAAAAACATGTTTACTAGAGATGTAACTGTGTGAACGAATGATAAATGTGAAAAATACCAACTGGGAATTTATCAAAAACTGATGAATGTCTGGTACTAAAATAAAATAATTTACTTACTAAAGTAAGGATTTTCGCATTGAGTAACAGGCTAATAATGTTTATAGCTTTTTGTATCCTACAAGCCAAATTTCTTATTACGTAATTACTTCAAAAACATTTGTAATAAAAAAGGATGATGAAAATGTAACTGTTGCTGTAACTGTGTGTTTTAGGAGTTTGTGGGGATGGTCAGTGAATGTGGAGGTGTCTGTTGCTGTAATTGGTGTTTTTAGGGAGTTATGTGGAGGATTCTCCTGATGGTCAGTCTGCTCTGCTGGAGCACTGGAGACGAGAGAGATGCAGAGACCACACTGATGAACCAGTGGACTGGTGAGACAACACTCAAAAATTACAAAGATTGACGATAGTTTGTCACTTTTTTCTGACCTTTTATGGATCAAATGATTTTTGGATTCATGGAAAAATGTATTTTCTATTTTTTAAATTAATCAATTAGGTTAAAAAATATCAGAAATAGTGAAAAAAGGACTTCAGGAATTTGTGATGTCGTGATCGCAACAATTCCAACCCGGTCTCACACTAGGTCGTTATATAGTCACGTTATTGTAATCTATTAAGTCGTGGACAGGTTACGTAAATGCCGTTTTTTTCGTGTGTATGCAACGACTTCTGAACGTGTACAGGTCACGCTTTTCGAAACTGCTGCTCTGGGGGACGCGACAACGGGGAAATGAGGCGCCACACGCCGGCCAAAACAACGGGACGGGCCGCCACTCGCGACCCGCGCAGGGGCACACAACAACGGGGAAATGAAACGCCACAATAACAAGACGGTTGGGGTTAGGACAAAAAAAGAACGGGGAAAGGAACCGTCACACGCGGGACACGCCGACAAAGGAACTGCCACACGCGGGGCGCGATCCCCGGTCTCCGGGGTGAAAGTCCTGTGTTTTTGTCAATGATTAGTAAAGTCCAATAAGTACTTCATCAAACCATATGAATGTGTGTCCAAGCCCAGGTTAGGAAACTAACTAAAAAAGTAAAGATCAACAAGCCACTGACACATGTTCAAATTTGATTCATTCAATAAATTATTATTTTTTTGGTCTTAAATCCACCAGCCATTTTCATATTATACCAACATTTGCAGCATCCTGAGCCTTTTAAGTTACCATAGGAACACTCAGCCCAGAGAAATTTTATTCTTCCCGAAACAAGTTTCCTTTTTATTTTTAAAAAATTATACCAACAATAAAAATCACAACTTTTTGGGGATTTTTCCCTGTCTCTCGCAACTTCATTGCAACAAAAATACAAAAGACATCGCAACTTTTATCACAATTGTTTACAAAAGCTCCCGCAAAATCAGACATTTTGGGCTGCATCAATCTAAAAAAAGGCAGCGAAATCTTGGAGGGACTGTTAAATGTCTTGTTTTATCAGCAGTTCAAACCCCAAAGAAATTGAATTAAACATCATGTAAGAGAAAGAAAATCTTCACATTACAAAAGCTGACAGGTCCGGTTTGGCCCACAGCTGCAGAGATGAATGGATTAGGTGTCAACTATTAAATTAACTTTCTGGTAAAAAAGATAAGTTTTCACTCTACCGGATGGCAATGGAGTGGATTTCTGGGTCAAACTCATGTCAGAATTGGAATCATCGAGGTTGACTTACAGAAAAGTGTCTTCATATATAGGTGCTCTGGTTCCAAAGTTGATTTTTGATTTTGCCCTCTAGCAAAAAAATGGTCACAGATTTGAGGTTGTAGACCCAACTAAAATGTCATAAAGTGCATTACACTCAACGCACAACAAAACAAAGCTACATTAATAATTACTTATTTATATGTATCCACAGCTTCATCAGTTCACACACCAACTATTCAGATACAGATGCAGAGCGTACAGACTACATGCAGATATATTCAGGGTGTACAAAGAAGTCTCGTCACTTTGAACCAGAGCTGGCAATCTTCCTCTATAAAACCATTCGAATTTCATTTTTTTTTTTTTTACATTTGAATAATATTTGAATATTTAATGCTCAATTGCAGCCTGTTAAAAAATATGTACTACACTACTCTGGCTTCTGCATTGTCAATGCCACCATAAGTATGTGGCTGTTGTCCACTAGAGGGACTTCTAACATCAGCCTGGCCTTGAAGAAGACATATGTCATGGAGCATTGCATTTCCGGCAAGCAAATATGTTTACATTAATTTTCCACCATGAGCACACAGCAAAAAACCCAAATCAACAGAGAACTCTGTAATGAAACGTTATCTAACAAGTGTAGTGAAGCGGCTCTGTTGTAAAGGCTAACGGTGCTCGGTTAACACAATGACATCATGTTAGAAAGCACAGCCGAAACCATTTGCCATAAACTAAGTAACACTAACAATAGTGTTAGCCATGATGCTAACGGCATTGATAACTAAGCCAAACAGTTTCTACTATTTTAGTGATTTATAAGCATCCTCTTTCTTGCAGATTGTCACATTAGTGGGAATACAGTTGTAAGGGGGTATTATACCATGGTCTGGGTGAATACTCGATTCTGATTGGCTGCAGGGTGTCCATAAAAAAGTTATGTAGGACACCTACTAAAGGAGTTCCGGTGAAACTGACTGTTTACTGTTCTAAATGAATGCGCTACATTAAATCCAAAAGGAAATATGGATCTTTTATTTCCAACTCGTCCTCTGAACACCACAGGATGACACTACTATACACGCTGCAGGAAGTAAGTTATACTTTCCCTCTGGACTGACTTTGTTTCACAGCAAATAACGTTATCTCACATCCCGTTCACTGTTCAGCTCGCTACTTCAGGCTGCTGCCGACAGTAACGTTACACATCGCGGATATGATTGTTTGTAAAAGTGTTTTGGGGACAATATGGCTAGGTAGCTAGCTTGTCTTGTTGTTCAACATACTGTCAAATTATGTTTACTGATTGCCAACTGTTCACAATTTGATTGACTTTGGGAATGATTGGTCCAGGTATTAGTCAAAGCGTCAGGCATAACCAGGGAAACAGAATTATTGTTTGTAAAAATTTAATTTCAATTGTAAAACTAATTAAAATATAAACTAATGTTTTAAAAATGTTATTTTGGCAAGTAACCATGGTATAAGCGGGTTAATGCCTTCGAGGTGTCCATTGTCAGGTATTAATGGACTGTGCATCGGACGGTTCACGCCTCGCCGTCGTCCATTACTACCCGACAATGGACACCTCATCGGGCATTAACCCTTACGTAACTAATGTGCTAACTTTACTCGGTACGTAACGATAGCCCCGCTCACAATGCCTTGTGTTTCTCACTCCCGCTAACTTATTATTTATCAGATGTGACATGAGAAGAGGGAGATTAGCTAATGTTAGCAAACATATGTATAAAAAATATATATATATAATTCGAATTATATTCGACTTTCGGAGTCGTTACATCAGCCCTACTCTGAACATGCACGAGATTCAATATTCAAGAGACTAGATTTATTGTTTACTGCTCATGCAGACTGATCTCATGAATTGGCGTATGCATGAAACGCCAAAGTCATATGCCGTTTTGCATGTTATAAAGACGAATAATCGCTTTTTGCGTTTTTATTAACGCAATTCGGTCGCCATTGACCTACATTACGATTGACTTTTCGATGTAGCGAGTAGTATAAAGAGATGTAGGACCGCACAAGGAGGTTGGTTGGGGTGGCGAATGGTAAAAATGTTTCTTTCCTAAACCCTACCGTTTGTTGTTGTCCTAAGCCTGTTTTTGCCGTTATTTCCCGTGTTCTTGTCACTTTTTTTGTTACTAAAGCCTTTCCCTGTGTTCCTTTCCTAAACCCAACTTTTAATTTTTTTTTTTTAAGACCATGTGACGTTCTCGCGATAACACGCAATGTGGCGACGCCACATGGTGGGTATGTTTACATCTGCTGTATACAGCATAGACATACACGTAGATAGCTGAGAATGCGTACAATAACACGCCGTTTGGCTTAAGGAAAGTGGCGTGTATGTTTACGCAAAGTCATGATGCCATGTTGGCTCATGAGTGTCCGTCCTCTCTGCACATTGATGTTTCTCTTCTCTACTCATCATCAGGTATATCATCTACAAGGCACCCAAAGATCCAGAGTCATCCAAGGTCCCCAACCCAAAAAAGGGTTTGGAATATCTTTACATTGATTCAAAAGATCAGATGATAAAGACATTTAAAGATAAAATGCTCATCAACCATCCCGAAGGTGTCCTGGCAAACACCCTGCGGCCCATTTTAAAACCAATCAAATCAATGGTGAGAATCATTTTTTAACTGTAGCTCTGTTTCTATTTTGATATAAAATGAAACCATGACTCAAACTGATGGATAAATATTATAGTCTGTACTAATTATAAAACATCAACTATCTAGCTTTCGTCAATCTCAATGTGCTCTCTTGAAACTGTTGAATACACAACAGGTGATCAACTGAACAGCATTTTACAACAATGTTTCAACTGAGAATTGATTAACAACTGAAAACACACAAAGTTATCTCAACACAACAGATGAGGAAATATTTAATTGTGTAATGAATCTGTAGAGGTAGATTTGGTACCTTGCTGTTCTCTCTTTAGATTTGGTGGTGTACATCCCAATAATTAAAACATAATTCTCTTCATTCTGCATCATTCATAGCCAGACAACTTTGGATTCATCTCCTACAGTGATCAACCTCCAGGATGTCATGCTCAAGATAAGTTTGGCCACAGTAAAGGTGAGTAGAGAAAGCATCTCTCTGAACCTCCATCAGGTTTTCATCTCAGAGGACAGAGGCTGATCAGTGTGAATAAGTCTGTAGCCGACAGTCAAACAACATAAGTGAACTAAATCAAAAAGCAGAGTGACTCGTGCTGATAAAACTCTCTAACAGTAACATCAGAGCAGCAACAGAGCTCAGTAACATCTGGAGCTGGAGTACCCCTCTGTCATATCAATGGTCTTTTATCTGTTAGTTTGAAATTAGGGTTGTCATGATTCTCCAAATCCACAATTCAATTGAATTTTTCGTTTCAAATAAAAAATGTTTAGAAGGGACAGCAATGCCACCATCAGAGCCACTACATTGCAGGCGGGTTCTTTACTACAACATTTTGAGTTAGAGTTTACGAGGATGCAATTCCATGGAGCTGCCACAGTGTTTAGATCACGTCTAAAAAGAGAAAGAAAATAAAGATGTACAGTATATAAAAACTGCATATACCTACCAAAAACTAGGAGACTTTGAACATACTTTGAAAAGACGCTAAGCTCCACTGTGTCTTTTTTCCCCTTTCTTTTTTTCGACATGCGCAAGTAGGCAGTGGGGATGTAGAGAGAAAAAATACTCTGTATAGCTATAGAAATTGAGAGCTCATTTCGAACAATTTTAGGTTTATAATCGAAATTGTGACACCCCTAATTGAAATTTAAAACGGTCAAGAACCCACATATTACCACCTGTTCTCTGTCTATCTGTTGATGTTTCAGGACTTGTGATGCTGGATGAAAAGACAGGAGTCTGGCTCTCACACAGCACACCACAGTTCCCTTTTGAAAGAGATCAAAATAACTTCTGGCCTGACAGCGGAGCAACGAATGCTCAGACATTTATCTGTGTAACATTCAAGTACAAGGAGTTCAAAGACATAGGTAATGTTATTAGTTATATCAATATATGTATGTTCTTAGTTGTTGATTTGAATATGATGTTAATGTTGTCTTGTTGTACTGTTTGAAGGTCAACACCTGCTGGACATCGCAGCTTTCCCATTTGATCATCAAATACCTGACGGCTTCCATGATGAGCTTAAACAGGTTACAAAGAAAGACTTGGAGAAAAGACCAAAACGTGACACAAATAAAGTCAAAACTCAGGAGCTGCCATCAGCAGCGGGAACAAGGTTTCGTAGCATTGCTAAAAAACAGTATAAAGGTGAGAAATCTGCATGATGGCTTATCACATGACTTAACTTAGTAAAGACAAAGTTACAAAGAAAAGAGAAATTTTTCCTGTGAAAATGAGAGAATCTTCTACCGTAGTTTTATCCAAAAAGGTTTTTGTGAAAGTGTCAGAGACCCTGTGCCTCAAATGAAAATGTTTTTTATAGTCTTATAGGTTTTCGCTGAAGATTACACAAACTGACAATTCTATTGTTTGTTTCTTCAGGACCTTCTACAGCGGATGCAAGGAGAAAAGACTGCATCAACCCAAAACAATTTGGTAACAAAATGTTGTTCTCAGTCACAAAATTTTTTTTGAAGTCATCATCATCTTCATACATTGCAACACTTGGAGCTAAAATACTGACAAGTTTACAGTTTAAGTTTTCAGAATCAGAAAAAAGTTTATTGCCTCTATTAGTTACACTTACAAGCAGAGGTGGAAAAAGTACTAAAATATTGTACTCAAGTAAAAGTACCAATACTTTGATGAAATATTACTCAAGTACAAGTAAGAATACCTATCTGAAAAATTACTCAAGTAAAAGTAATAAGTAATTCATTTAAAATGTACTTTAAGTAAAAGTTACTTATGGCGTTTTTCCATTACATGGTACCTGCTCGACTCGCCTCGCCTCGACTCTACTCGACTTGACTCCTTTTCCATTGCAGATTTTAGTACCGCCTCAGCTTGGCTGGTCGTCATAGCGACTGCCGTGGGCGTGGCGTGGTAGCGTTGCATTTCCCCCGACTCATTTCCTGGTTCTCCGTCTCCGTAAACAACATGAGATCAAGGAGAGGGTTAACTTTTCCTGCTCCAGATTTCCCATCGTGGTCAGAAAGAACAGGGGAGACTCTTTGTTTCTCTCACATCTATATGACTCTAGAGTCACTACTCACCATCACTCTCTCACTCACTTTACCACACACACACACACACACACTCATATGACTCTAGAGTCACTACTCGCTGCGGAGATAATCGCCGGCACTCTCTCACTTCTCCCTCGCTCACCAGCTCCCCACACACACACACATGGCGACTCGACACACACACATCACACATGCACACACCAGCGCACCAGTATAACCATCAGGCCACTTGTATGCTACGGAGAAAGCTCTGCGTGGAGCCTCCAGCAGCAAAAAAACACCGCTGGCTAAACTATTTAAAAATGCTGTCTGTCGCTAGCAACGCTGTGATCAGTGACGCTTCTTTCCGACCAATCAGCAGCCTGCAGGGTTTCACGTCACCTTCTCGGCTCGCCTCAGCTCGCTTGGAACCTCGACTGAGGAGGTACTAAAAAAAGTACCTGTTAGCAGGTACCAGGGACTCTTTTTCGTAATGGAAAACCAAAAAAGGCGAGTAGAGTCGAGGCGGGTAGGTACCATGTAATGGAAAAGCGCTATTAGTTACATAAAAAAATGACATTTAAGACCTTTAGAAAGGTATAATGTGCAATTTCAGTTCATGCCATCCCATAAAACGTTTTCAAACAATCAGTTGAAAGTGAAAGTACCATACATTGTTGGTTCTGAGGGCCATCCATTTTTTCTTCACACTCAATTCGCGGCTCACCGACACAGGTCCAACAAATTTGCAGTTCTTCTTGAATGCCCGGTCTGGTGCATTCAGGGTGCATTAGCCAACAGTCTATGGTCTGGTGTAGTTGTTCCGGTAGCAATTTATTTTCTTCATATCGGTTTTCGTTAGTCAGTTGTTGTTTTTTTACTCAGTAACGAATGGGATTTGTAATGTAGCGAAATACAATACTTCACTCAAAATGTCATCAAGTTCTGGCGCCCAGATATCTCAGTTGGTAGAGCAGGCGGCCATATACAGCGGTCGAGGGTTTGAATCCGACCTACGGCCCTTTGCTACATGTTATTCCCCCTCTTTCTCCCCTTTCATGTCTATAGCTGTCCTGTCAAATAAAGGCCTAAAATGCCCCAAAAATAATCTTAAAAAAAAGAAATTTTAAAAACTACTTGACAAATACAAAATACACAAAACTACTCAATACAGTACAATACATGAACAAACATTAAACATTAAAATAAATACAGAAACAAATATCTACAAAATAGCTGTTTAACATAAAAAAAGAGGCTGAATAGATTGAGAGCAGAATGTGAAAAAAAATATGTAGTATGCGCATTGTGCAATATTTTTCACTCAAATTTAATTTTCTTTAATCTTTTGGTGTTACTAATGTGCAGAATGTGTAAAAACTATCAATGCACAAATATACATTTGGGTCTAAGTGGAACAAATTCATTGATTTGCTGAGTATAGGATGTAGAAGGAGTAGTATTTTGGTCAGGATGTAAACAGTTTCTGTACCATGACTCGTGTGTTGTTGTTCTTGCAGAAGGAGATCTTTACCTCACTATTGCAGAGACATACAAGACTGATGTGAGAGTCCAGACCTGGGGCCAACAGAGTGGCAGTTCCTACTGCGAACCAAATCAACGTCAAGTGATCAAAATTGAATCCATAAAGCAGATTACTGGGTTGGGGGAGTGGCTGAATACAAAAGATCATTCCAAGTGGTGTGTATCTAAAGATAATAAACAAGATTTGATCTGTATCGCTGATGTAAACAGAGCATACACCCAATATGAAAGGTCGGGGGGGGCACTGTGCTTTGAACATCAAAAGGCAAGTGAACTATTTAAAGGTGTTATTGGTACAATTCAGGATTGCTCCCGTTAGCGTCCCCTTGAGCCTGACTGTGACATTGGCTGTATCCTTGATGGCGATTTATAGGATAAATAAGCTTCTCCTTTTGTTGAACGAGAGTATGTGAAAATCCAAAAAACAATTAAAAACTATACTTCTGCTTTTGAAGTGTATCAGCTCAAGAACAGTGGAGACTGTGCTTCTGCTTTTAACATGAGTTAACCCAAAAACAGCTAAAATATATTTCTGCTCTTGAAACTATAATACTGCCTTTGATTTTGGTTTGTGAGTGCTGATGTGCCTTTAGAAATGTAATCATGCTAAGTTTTTGTGTTACTGATATTACTATAAACATGCTTAGAGACATTTTAGTGTGAGTTACTGTGTAAAGCTGACTGTCTGACCCTGCAGTCGTGAAGAGGAAGTGTCTGCAAGAGGCTTCAGATGCATACGTTGCTTTGTGTAACTGTCTGTCTGAACCTGCACAGCTGGAAAGAGGAAGTGCTGTTGGGGCCCTGTGTACATGCACTTGGGGGGTTAGGCTCTGGGTGCACATAAGAGGTGAAAAAGGTTACTGCTTTGACCTATTGATGAACTAAGCCATTAGATTGTACAGTATGTTAGATAGCAACATGCATATGCATATAGGAAATATCGTCATATGAGATGGTTTCTACGTATATCCAACCTGATGCTTGCTTTAAGACTGTATTACCATGTAAGGTGAAACAAATGCGATAAAACACACCTCGCTGTGATGGGGGGTTGAACCCCAAGAAATGTACATATCAAAATGGGTGCTGAGCCAAAAAGCGCTCTCTCTCCCTTGGGCTCGTTTTCTGCTCTTTTGACCAAAACCCTACGAGTAGGGACCTCCTGTGTCTT
The DNA here is from genome assembly GCF_004354835.1 of Perca flavescens. Taxonomy (NCBI): domain Eukaryota; kingdom Metazoa; phylum Chordata; class Actinopteri; order Perciformes; family Percidae; genus Perca; species Perca flavescens. Next base: position 32,460,440 of record NC_041346.1, read on the forward strand.
AGAGCATTTTTTGAGTGATTGAACTTCGTTCATTTTTCCATTAATTCATTTTTTACTTATTTGTTTTTCTTGTTAACTTTTTGCTTTAAATAAAATAAAACCACCTGTGTTCGTCTTGAACAAGGTGACCCAAAAAACCTTGTGAGTCTCTTTTTGCCGTTTTAGAAGACTTTTTTCCTTTTCCTCCACTTTACCCGTGTGAGGGGGGGACACCCTAAAGGAGAAGTGGGGGCCTCCTCTTTAACCGTGTGAGCGGGGACACCCTAAAGGGGAGGTGGGGGCCTCCTCTTTAACCGTGCGGTTTGCAGCAACCCCGGGGACCGACCTGACCAGCAGACCTTTGATCCACCAGCTGAGAGGAAACCTCTGTGACCACGGCAGAGGCAGCTGTCCGAGTGTGAGTAATCAATTGTAATAGTTTGGTTATAAAGATCTTCTGTGTGCTGTGTATTTCACATACAGGAGACATCTAGGTTGTCAATCAAAAGCCTCTTGTCTCGTCATCGGGTTTCCACTGTAGCGAGAACCCGTGAATGCGGGGGTGTGTGTGTCTCTTTAAAAATAATCTAAACCACAGGGAAGTATCTGAACTAACTCCTTTGAGCCTGTTTATAATTTATAATATCTGAACCTACAATGTTTCAATACCTACAGTATTAAATATAGGGAAGTATCCGAAACAACTCCTCTAATATAGGCTTAACCATCCGCCCCGCTGACAGTATCTGTAACGGCTGTACGGCTGAAGAGGGCTTAGAGGGCGAGGGTTATGTAGAGGGAGAAAGGGGGGTTGGCTTTAAAAGAAAAAGTGATACTATGCCTCGATAACTGTCACATCGCTCCACAAAAGTGATTGTGTTGAGTGTAACATCACAGGTGTTTATCTCCCTCTGGTGGTCAGAGTCCAGAGCTACACTAACACGTTTCATCAACAGGAACAAAGCAGACTTTACAGTTTCTTTCTGAATGCTTAACCCACATATATAAACACCTCTCCCCTATATTAAGCCTTGTGTTGGGATAATTGCAAAAATTACATTTAAGCATGATTCCTTATATTCTTCTGTTTTATTTGTGCCTTGGTTTTTCTTACAATACTGAAAGAGAGTTTATCTCATTCCCACATGTAAAATTCTGATTCTAACTAAGTGAGAATCACAAAGTCTGGAACATAATGTTTGTCTGAACAGATAGGGGCGACAAGGTCACCCTAAAACTATCTCTAGTTTTCCCATGCCAGTTAAGATGTAACTGGGGGGGAGAGAGTCATACAGGGAGGAGGAGGTGAGATGGCTCCAAGATGTCTCTTGTGTTTTTTGATTGTCTTCATGTGACTTTAAAATGGGTCAAATTTGACCCGAGGACAACAGGGGTTAAAACACTAAAAGTTGACTCTTGAAGCACTTTGTCTGAAACTTGTCTGTCAACACAAACTTTGCTTTCCACTTACTTTATCATTTCATAACTCAGAACGGTAAACCTTGGTCTCTACATGATGTTGCCATTTGCCTTTTAGATGAGTTGAAACATTAGAACAGGTAGAACACATTTGGTGTGACAATGATGGAGGCCAATATCTACTGAAGAGGTACCACATGTTCTCCTTATTTGGATCCATTATGTTCTGAATACACATCATACTTCAATCAACTGGAAACACTATGTTTACTACTGTATGTATGGCTGCTTCACGCAGAAAAAGGGTTCTGTCAGAGTCAGACTTGCTGCTCAGAATGAACTGCTTCAGCAACAAAGAAAAACATTTATTGAAGAATGTTGCGTATGCCCTGCTTTCACTCACCACTGAGGCCGTTATTCAAACCACATACTAGCCTATACTAGCAGGGAGTACTGATTTGGCCAAAATATAGCATGTAGTATGCAGTATGCAAACAAAAACAAAATCTGCAGTATGCCAAAAATACCCAGATGTCGTACTGATTCAGAGAAAATCTCCAGTATGCCTCGGACCAGTCTATCCCGCCTTCTGTATCCCACAATGCAAAGCGCCGCAACAATCACAACAACCGGCGATTGCCGTTGTGGCCAACAACTATGTAGAGCTCCAATATGGGCCGTTTTATGAAAATTGATGTCTGATTGGAAATTTGGTCTGACGATGTCGGAGTTCAGAAGCTCCAGAGTCTGACGTGACAGCTGTGATCTGGAGCTCTCTCAGGAGACTCAGGGACAAGAGGCCTTTAGTCCCCGATCGTTTGTTTAAGCCTTGTGTTGTCTTCACCGTTGTCCATGAACTTCTCATTCCGGGTCAAAATTGAAAAATGCAGGTTTTTTAAAAAACTTTTTCCACCTTTTTTGATGCTTTTTTGATGCTTTTGGTGCTTTTTTTAAAACAATTTGTCCCTCTTTTCAATGCTTTTTTTCATTCATGGTAAATAAACCTAATAACATGACATCATACCTCTTTTTTGAGTTTGGAAAAAAAGAGGATGTTATGAATTATTTTGACTAATAGAAAAGTGAAGATCAAAGGATGTTGAGTGAATCTCAGACTGGTTTATGTCAACGTTTGTTCAGTTTGATGCTGTTTTGAAACCATTAAAAAAAAAATTAAATACCATGAAATTAAATAAAACAACCAAAATTCAATGGAAGTTATCAATTTTACCTGTGAAGAACATGGATGCATGGATTATATATGTTGTAACGAATACATCCATGCATCCAAGTTATTTTGGGGCAATTTGGTTGTCAACAAACCCATATTTCTGATATAAGAAACTTTGAAAAACAGGACAACACAAGGGTTAAATAACACTACACACATATCCATTATTTTTGGAGTTATAAAGCTCCACAAGAGATTGCGGGCGTAACGTAACAAGCTCGCTGACCACGCTGTCTCACACACACACACACACACACACACACACGAGGGAGAGCAGCGTCTGACAGGGCAGAGTGAGACCCGTCTTTTAAATAAATTGTAATATATACACATTAGATTTAATATTTTAGTTCATAATCAGGGTTTCTTTTATTTGCCTTTCACATAAATAAAGTTGTAAGAAATTAAGTTTCAGTTTCTCAAATTTCCAGCATCTTATAAAGTAAACAAACAAAAAATGCAAAGCTCAATAAGATATATATTTTTCATTTGCAGTAATGGTGTGAGTTATTATTTTGCCCAGTGCTTTAAGAGCTTGTTCAAAGGCTCAGCCTGGCCTGGAATACTGCAGAATAAAACCATTTAACTGTTTCCTACTGCATACTACTGATGAACACAGTATGCAGTACCTACTGCATACTCTAGTTGTCACTACATACTGCTGTTGTCTGCAGTATGTAGGCAATTTAGAAAACGTCCTGAGTCTGACTTAATGTCCCGCCCACAACACCATCTGATTGGCTAGATGTTATACGAGTAACAGCCAATCAACGTGCTAATGGTGGTGCACTAAACTCACAAGTTAACGCTGCAGGACTTTCACAAGTTAAAAACATTATCATCTCTCACACTGAAGTAGCAACCCCAACCCTGTGATCTATTTCTATAATGACAAGCCTGGCCAGTGACATCACTGCAAAGCCTGGATAATGACCTTTAAAGTGGTGATAGAGTCAGCTTACAGTGTTACAGGAACTAAAGTTACTAGTTACTCTTTGGTACTAGACCCTTAACATTAAAGGAGTTTATGAATGATAGTTGAATCTTTAAATAACATTAGTTCTAGTACAACAGGGACTTTATTAAGCTTCCACCCTGCAGATGGATCATTACACGTTGTTTAGCTGACGCTTTAATCCAAAGCCACTTACAATTGCTCTATATGTCAGAGGTAACACGCCTCTGGAGCATCTAGGGGTTAAGTGCCTTGCTCAGTGGTTGATGTATCTCAGTGGGAACCAAACCAGGGTCTCCCACACCAAAGGCATGTGTCATATCACTCATCTGTATGTTTGACCTGTTTTCTGCAACTTTAGCTGACAATAACGTAAAGTCTCACAGCTCTTATGAACTAGAGTTTAGATTCTCTGCCTGAGCCCGAACCGTACCCAACCTGACCGGGCCGATATTTCCCGCCACTATCCTCTGGCCGGACCGGGCCCTTGATCAAGCATTTGTGTTTTGCTGGGCTGTATGGTGGAGCACCACACCAGGCCTGCTGGTAGCTGTATGGTGGAGCACCACACCAGGCCTGCTGGTAGCTGTATGGTGGAGCACCACACCAGGCCTGCTGGTAGCTGTATGGTGGAGCATCACACCAGGCCTGCTGGTAGCTGTATGGTGGAGCACCACACCAGGCCTGCTGGGCCGTATGGTGGAGCATCACACCAGGCCTGCTGGTAGCTGTATGGTGGAGCACCACACCAGGCCTGTTGGGCTGTATGGTGGAGCTTAAGTGCAACATGGAGCTTGAAGATGTAAAGAAAAAAAGAAAACGGGAGAATTAACTTTGATCAAGTCTGGAGGAAAGTCGGAGGTATGGAGCCATTTTAAACAAGTCGAGGGCAGTGACAACATACAGTATGTGTCAGCTTTGATGAGTGCATTAAATGCGGCACGCTGCTCGCCGTGACAGGAAAAACACGGAGACGATGACCAGACACATGAAGCAGGCTCTCCATGGCAGAAAAGATGATAGTCAGCCTTCAACCTCCTCTCTTGTTACTTCTCCAAGCTGCTGTTTTCTGCAGTTCAAACAACTCTGAACTGTAGTTGAGAACGTCAGTTATAACGGCCCACGGATTAAAACAGTTAATTTGATCTTAAAATCTATTAAAATGAGCTCCACCTTTACAAGCTGCAACATTTACAGTTAGAAAGCATTAATGCATCAGAAGTTGTATTTTTTTTTTTTAATTTTATGAATTTACTGTTTTTAAATTTAGTATTTGTTGTTTGTTGCAATAACATTGACTTCAGATTTTTAATGCAAGACGTATAGTTGTATCAGAGTATTTCTACACTGTGTCTTGCTACTTGTTTAAACTCTGAGCTCTTGTATAACTGGTTATTAGGTTGACTAGGTTAGACTGTAGAAGGTTACAGTGTGTTACTGTACAGAACATGTTCACACATCATGGGGAGTCTGGAGCCTGTAAAACACTGTCACAAGAACCGGTACTACGGTCCAAGTTGATGCCAAAATTATGACAATGTGACGGTACTCAAAAGCATAAACGCCTACAAGCGTTCTAGTCTGAAGAAGAAGATGAAGAAGAAGAAGAAGAAGAAGAAGAAGAGCACATGTTTCAAACTCAAGGCCCGCGGGCCAAATCCAGCCCCTCGCAGATTTTGATCCGGCCCGCTTGTCAGTTAAGGTTCACAATACATTTTGGCCCACCAAGTTTTTGTCACTTTTTCCGACGTTTTAGGCACTTTTTTCTACGATGGCTGAGGAACCTTTTTGGGACTTTATGAGGACCAAACTGTAAGAGAAGACATGTGAGACATGCAATAATACCGTCAAAGATATTTGACTTTTTTGATAAATAAATAAAAGCATGTCAATAAACTCCACATGTCTGGCCCCTGATGTTATTCTCATTTTCCAGTGTGGCCCTTAGTGAAAATGAGTTTGACCCCCCTGAAGAAGAGGAACTAATCTCTGAGCACACGCTGAATGTTGGAAACATTGTTCTATTAAAATAAGATTATAGGCAACATGCGTCTTTCTTTCTACCTTTGCATGGAGGCTGTAGTGTCCTCTACGTGTAAGATGCAAATGACAGCAAGTTAAAAGATGACACGTGTTCTAGTCTGAAGAAGAAGAAGAGGAAGGCCTACCAGCACGTATGAGCAGTGAATAGCTCCTAATCTCCGAGCCCCCGCTGACTGTTTGAACCATTTGTCTAATAAAATAAGATTACTGAGAACATGAACTGAGTCTTTCTTTCTACCTTTGCATGGAGGACTGTAGTGGACTCCACGTGTAAGATGCAAATGACAGAAAGTTAATATTTTCCCAAACTATCTGCTCCTCCCGTCTGGTCAGGTGACCTCACCCATGCCAGGCCTCTATGGCCCCCAGGTGGACCGCCCCACAGTTTGAACACCAGTTACAGAATCTGGGTTTCTCTGAGTCCAAATCCATCTGAAGACCAAGTTCAGGGTCAACAAGTTACCAAGTCTGATCTCTGCTGTCTTCTCTGTTTCTCAGTTAAAGTTTGGACCAGATGTCTCTCTACCTGTCTCTCTCTTCTTGAGTCCAGACAGTTAGTGAGAAAGCAGACACAGCTCGGCCCTCTAACTCCTCCTCCACCTGTCTCACTCATCATCCTCTGGTCTACCTGTCTCACTCATCATACTCTGGTCTACCTGTCTCACTCATCATCCTCTGGTCTACCTGTCTCACTCATCATCCTCTGGTCTACCTGTCTCACTCATCATCCTCTGGTCTACCTGTTTCACTCATCATCCTCTGGTCTACCTGTCTCACTCATCATCCTCTGGTCTACCTGTCTCACTCATCATCCTCTGGTCTGGGCCTTTAGAGAGACATTTAACATTTACAACTAGAACCAATCCCTCACCAAACACACACAACACAGGAGATTAAACACTGCTGTAAACAGGAAAGGGATCTGAAAAGTGAGGACCAAATAGATCTGAACACATAAATTTAAAACCAGCTATGACACAGATATAAAGATCAGAGATGCAACGATTAGTCGATCGATAGAAAATCATCGCCAACTAATTAGATAATCGTTAGATTATTAATTGTTGGAGTTCATGTAGATGTCAGAAAAAGCTGTTTTCAGCCTTAATTAGATTAGATTAGAAATTTTATTGTCATTGCAGTAGTAAGGACAACCAGTACAATGAAATGCAGTTTGACGTCTAACCAGTAGTGCAATCATTAAAAGTGCTGTTTTCTTCATAGCAGTGCTTAAAAAAAAGACATAAAACACAGAATGCAGTAAGATCATGTTATTAAAGTGCATAAGCAAATAAAGTGCATAGAGTTCTGAGAAATTAGACAGTCCATAGTCCATATAAAAGTGTATAACGTGCATAGTGATCAGAGGTACTCAGACAGTCCATAGTCCATGTGCAAAAGGAGAGGGGGAGTGCAGGGGCGGGGGCTAGTGTTGGGTCTTGGTGTTGAGCAGGGTTACGGTGTTGTGAAAAAAGCTGTTTCTGAGCTAATTAATGTGGAGGTTTCAGCTCTTCATATTAAACTCAATATCTTTGGGTTTTTGGACAAAATAAAATATTTAAAGACAGTTACTGTTCAGTAATATACTACAAGTACATCAGCCTTATTGTAGTCTAATGATGCCTGGAGTAAAACCCATCACCATGGTAACACACGTCAGCCAATGGGAGTAACCAGTCAGGTATGTTTTACATACAGCTCAGCAGAAGTGCAATACAACGTTTAATCTGCTGACAGTTATTTCATGCTCAGGTGTTCTTGTTGACCATGTATGGAGATGGGTCACCTGCAGGTTTTTAGAAACCCCCCCCCCCCAGATGGAGGATAAAAGGATGCTGAGGCAGAGTCGTCTTTCAGAGACGTCTTGGACATCGTGTTGAAGACACGGCTCCTCTTTTTTACGGAGAAGTTCTGTTCTTCTTCTTTTGATTGCTTTTATTTTAGCCTCGTAGTTGCTTTTCATTTAATAATTTTCATTCTTTTTAATCGTTTGTAACCATTTAACCTTTTTAATTTAATAAAACAAAGTAGACTGCTGCAGCTTTTTTTGGTTTTTGGACATCCTGCATCTTTGCATCTGAGGTTTCTCCTCCAACACTCAGGTAAGGACCCTAACACATGTCTAACTGTTCTATAAATAGTGAGAAGAGATCATCTTTCTCTCTCAAAAAAAACTTCTGTCATCTTTTTAACCCTCATGTTATTCTCGGGTCAAATTTGACCCAGTCTCAAAACTTCTTTTACCAAATTACTCAAAAAATGAAAGTCTGTTGTATAGGACTAGATGTTAATATCCCTCAATTATTTGTACTTGAGGCACCGATGAGACTCCGTGGGATGGTCAATTGAGTGATGGCACCCTTTGGGTTGTCAAGTGGGTGCCCTCCTTCTTAGGTGTTTGGCTGAAAGGCCCACGACACCTCCAGAGGGTTCAGCAGTGAGTCCCAGCCTCCCACGTTCACTCCCTAGATGCCATCAAGGCGGAGTCCCTTCTTTTCATCCACAGCCACTGGCTCCCCTTTTCAGCATCCTTGGAGAGGTCCTTGATTGCCTGTCAATGGGCCTTCCCTCCCACTCCCGTCTCCCTGAGTAGCCTAGATGTTGAGGTGGCTACAAACCCTCTGCAACCTACTTCCACTGGGTGTACCTTCGCATTCAAACCCTGTTGTTGCGCATCGGCTGCAAGTTCTGCGTACCTCAGCCTTTTCCGTTCATAGGCCTGTTCCACTGCACCCTCCCAGGGCACGGTGAGCTCGGGCCTTGGGTAGTAGTAACCTTTGTCCAATCACAGATGCAGTCCTGGAGCTTACGTCCTGCTGTAGCTGTTGGAGCCTCAGGGGAGCTGATCATCAATCACGTAGTCTGTTCCATTCCTGTGTTTGATACCGGGTTGTCTGCCGACGAGCCATCTTCCGCCCCCGCTCTCGCTGGCTCAAGGGGTATTTTCTTCTTATGACTTTTCGTAGCAATCTGTGGGTGGGACCCATACACCACTCGTGCTGGATCCCGCCGCCACGGGTAGCCAGCCCATGGCAGCCCTGTTGAGGTCTATTCCCTCCTGCCAGCTGTCTTTCCATGCTGTCACAAAGACTTTCCCTTGTTGTCAGCTGCCCTTTCACAGCAGTCACTGGTTCACCAGATGATCAGGTCTGTTGTATAGGACTAGATGTTAATATCCCTCAATTACATTATTAAGTACAATTGCAAGTACTCGATTACTACTTTCACTGAAATGTAGATATTCAATTTAATAGCATTTGAAAAAATGGTGTTAGATTTTGTGATTCTCCACCAACACACATTCATCACAAAATCATTTAGGGAGTTATGTGGAGGATTCTCCTGATGGTCAGTGAATGTGGTGGTGTAACTGTTGCTGTAACTGTGTGTTTTAGGGAGTTATGTGGAGGATTCTCCTGATGGTCAGTGAATGTGGTGGTGTAACTGTTGCTGTAACTGTGTGTTTTAGGGAGTTATGTGGAGGATTCTCCTGATGGTCAGTGAATGTGGCGGTGTAACTGTTGCTGTAATTGTGTGTTTTAGGGAGTTATGTGGAGGATTCTCCTGATGGTCAGTGAATGTGGCGGTGTAACTGTTGCTGTAACTGTGTGTTTTAGGGAGTTATGTGGAGGATTCTCCTGATGGTCAGTCTGCTCTGCTGGAGCGCTGACGGACAAGTGAAATGCAGAGACAACAACAACGGAGAAGTGGACTGGTGAGACAACACTCAACGATTGATGATATTTTGTCACTGTTTTCTGACCTTTTTATAGAACTGATTTGTAGTTTCATGGAAAAATGGAAAAGATTAAATCCATAATGAATATAATCTTATTTGCAGCCAGTTAATCAATTAGTCTAAATATTATCAGAAAATAGTGCAAAACGATGCAAAGGGACACTGTAAATGTCTTGTTTTGTCTTAGCAACAGTTCAAACCCCAAAGAAAATGAATTAAACATCATGTTAGAGAAAGAAAGTCTTCACATTACAGAAGCTGACAGGTACAGTTTGACAACTGCTGCAGAGATGAATGGATTAGTCCTCAACTATTATATACAGTGCTCAGCATGAGTTTATGAGCCCATGCTAAAGTTGACTAAAAAGAGGAATAAAAAAATCATCTTTTGGAAATTGATCTTAATGCCTTAATTAAAAGAATTTTAATTAAGTTTTAAATTTTCTTTGTGAATGAATAATGTATCGTCAATAAATAAATGTTCTTCCTTAAAATACAGGAGGCATAAGCCAGTCCACCCCTATGTTAAATTCCCATAGAGGCAGGCAGACTATTATTTTGAAAGGCCAGTTATTTCATGGATCAGGATACTATGCATCCTGATATTCAATTTCCAAAAGATGGTTTTTTGATTCCTCTTTTTAGTTAACTTTAGCATGGGTGTGTAAACGTATGCAAGCCACTGTATTACGGCCAACTATTCTGATAGTCCATTAATCAGTTTGAGTCATTTTTGATGATAAATCAGGTACACTTGTGTGATGTCAGCTTGTTAAATGTGAATATGTTCTAGTTTCTTATCTCCTCTGAGACAGGAAACTGAATATCTTTGAGTTGTGGACAAAACAAGACATGTGAGGCTTGGCCTTTGGGAAACACTGATCCACATTTTAGAGACAGAACAACTCATCCATTCATCCAGACAATAATCCACACATTAATTGACTCGTTAGTTGCAGCTCTACAACACTCAAGTAAATGGACTATGTTTATATTTATTTCCTTTATTAGTCCTTTTCATTTATATAATCTAAATTCACAGATTAAAACTGGCCTCAAGAAGTTTTACAATCTTTACAATCTACGGATTATTAATGACAGACAGACAGTACTGCACCAACGCTACACAAGACAAGTTACAACACCAGAGAAAAGATAACTGTATGAGCAACTTTTAGTTAGGGTACACACACACACACACACACACACACACGCATACCCGTTTTTATTACTCGGTGAGGACTCATGACATAGCGAATGACCATGGGGACCCTTTCTAAACTACTATTTCTAAATGAGCTAGAGACATGGTTTCAACTCCAAAATTTCTTTTTTGTTTCTGGGATCCTGAAAATCACTTAAAATGTTAGGATTTCACAAATAAAGGTCAAACCTGACTTTCACCAACCCTATGGGGACACATGGCAAATTCTTTTAATATTTATAATATTTATACCCCCATTCCATTGAAATACTCCTCCTTCTATTATATAAATTTTTTTTCAGCTATAAAGACCTCATATTTACTTTTATCACTCGTTGTTGTATATTACAGGTGAAATAATTAAAGTAGCCACCAGGTGGCGCTTCCATGGTTTTTGTTTTTATATTTTGATGCTCCTCTTGCCTGTCTTAAGTTTGTTTTGGCCATTTAATGTCACAAATGTTTTCTGATTCTGCAAGGGTGGACAAGCTGGTTTAAAGAGAGTAGCTCTGCTCCGCAAACAGACCTGCTATGCCCTATCCTCCACTCAAACTCCAGACTACTGACATCACAATAAAACCGCTGATCATATTTAGACCCTATATACCCTCATTGATAAACATATAAAAAGAATATACATGCTTTTTTATTTACTTTCAAAAAGCTTTAGAGTATATTTGACACAAGACTGTTCTACAAAGCTACTGAAAGTAATGTAAAGGGCATTTTAATGACTTTTTAATGAACACAGGACTTTGTATGCTGTACGAAAATGTAAAAACAAAATGCCAATTAGAATTTGGCTAAAACTCATTTGAGTTGTGTATTTGAACCAAGTGCACTCCATACCAGCGAGGTGGGGGTCCGGTCCACTTACAAAACAAGAATTGAATCAATAATATAACACACTATCTTGCATGCAGAGTTCTGTAAGCTTCTCCTACATGTCGAGAGGAAAACTAAATATAATGCAAAGAGGCTGAATTAGGCCAGTTTATCAGAATTTAAAACCAAAAATAAGCAATTAAATTTTGGACACATCTAAACATAGTGACCCCTCTCATATTATCAAGTGCCAAGAGATGAACAAAATGGACACCCGCTTACCCAGCTGAGTTCACAAACCTGTTCCACCAAAGCATCAGGAACATAACCAACAACTCAACTAGATTACACCACAGCTTAAACAAAACTACATCATCTATTTTCCAATGGATGATGTAGTTTTGTTTAAAAACTACATGTTTTGTTGCTCTAAATCAACCGGACACCATAGCAGATTATTTGAGCATGGTTACGGATCGGCACAGTACAGACTGAGTGCGCACAGCCTTGGCATTGAAAACAGGTGACAAAGGAAAACCTGGCTCCCTGTAGAGCAAACGCTCCACTGATTGCACCCTTAGTGAGCCTAAAACAGAGCCAAACTTCCTCACTTAACATGTCAAATATATAAACATTTGGAAAATATATTTCCAAAGAATATATATAAGAACCAAAAGGTTTTCTATAGCTCTCAGATTAAATTAAATTACCAGTCCTACTAGGAGAAGACACTAAGAGCTGTGAGCAGGCAGCAGTCTGTGTTGCTTCCATAAACGGAGGGACAGTGAGTGATAGCAGTCGCCTGCACCTTGTACTTGTTTTGTTAATTTTTCTTTGTTTCCTGTCGGTATTGTTCCAACCAACCTTTGACTTGTAGTACTTTATATATTCTAGTTCATTCAGGAAATGCCACAGAAGCAATGGTGTTTACATTGCAGATTAACTTTATTATCACAACTCATCCATATACAAATTCATTTGTCCTGGCTCTTTGCTTCCTTCTCCTTCACCTCTTTCTCTTACTTCCTACAAACCTGTCTGTCTCTGCCGACCTCGATTTCTCTCTACAAACTTTTCTCTCTCTTTACCTCTGTTTCTTATTTTAAAAAAGGTTCAGGAACGCTTTCTCTTTCTACACACCCATCTATCTCTCCCTACATAGTCTCTCTCTCTAATATACATACCTGTCTCACTCTCTAATCTACATACCTGTCTCACTCTCTAATCTACATACCGGTCTCTCTCTACATACCTGTCTCTCTCCTTTCTACATACCTGTCTCTCTCTACATACCGGTCTCTCTCTACCTACATACCTGTCTCTCTCATTTCCTACATACCTGTCTATCTCTACATACATACCTGTCTATCTCTCCCTGCAAACCTGTCTCTCTAAAAACCTTTCACTCTCTCTACAACCTGTGTCTCTCTCTACCTCCATTTCTCGAACCACCCATGACCCACTACCACAATGTTCTTTAGGATAAAAATTTAAATTACATCACTCAAAGAAATAATAGTCAGAGAATGTTGACATATTAAATTTGAAAACAAAAGAGCTATAACAATCTTAATAAAATGTCTTTGCATGCTCAGATATGAGCTGAATTGAAGTTAGCGCTGTACCTAGTTGTGGGATTGTAGAAGAACTTAGATGGCAAAAAAGAATTATGTTCAGTGATTACAATTTAGATTTCCATTAGTTATTTTCTAGACGCTTTAAAGTGTCAATGCGGTTCTTCACATAGAACTTAACTGCCTTCCAGCTCCTTCCCCTAAGCACCTCTGAGGATCCCTTGATAGATGCTTCACACTGGGCTTTGCCAGGAACCCTGCCAGAGTTGATGTTGTCCATGAGATTGCTCTCCACAGCCTGGACCTCCTCTGTGCTCCACTTCTTTCTCGCCATTTTTGATGAACCTTAGACAAAGAAGTAAGGCCAATCAATGTAAAATTGCTTGCAGAGTTTAAAGATTAAAAATCTAAAATGATGGGTGTCTGGACAGTAGTAACTAGGTGGTATCTATTGTCGTGCTAATAATAATAATAATAAGTGATTTAGACTGAAAAAAACTGTAAAAGTGTGGTTGTTACAGGGGACTAGATGGCAACTAGATGGTTGCTAGATGTTACCTCATAACCACCTAGGGCTGCACAATAGAGACACAGCACATCGCGTCATACTCCCACCAGAGAGGAAAACATCTTTCGCTCTACATCGACTTGTATTGGATGAAGGTGCCTCATCTTCAATTTTGTCTGCTGGCAAACCGAAACAGTCCTAAAAAGCTGCTGTGTGGTGATATTTACTACCAACAATGTATAGAACCCAGAACCTAAGTTTTCATAAGTTGTGGAACCGAAAAACTGAGCTTTTATGATGACAAAAGTGGATATATACGTGAGGAATCAGCAGAGAGAATGGTTAGACTGTGGGATTCTGACACTAAGCTAACAATATGCCCAATGTTACGTTTGCAGCAAGCATTTTATTAACAAGTCAAATATCCAAATGTCAGTTTTAGACTAACTACAGTCTGTAAGGTAAGCTAACACAGGTAATGTTGGACATAACTTTAGTTTAGTGTCAGGATTCCAGTCTTCCCATTCTTCCTGCTGATTACTCATGTTTCTGTTGTTTGCTAGAAGACGGAATAAAGAGGAGAAAACCTTGACACAACACAAGTAAACGGAGGGCAGAGAGCTGTTTCCCCCCTGGTGGGGGCGGGACTTAAATACGCTTCGTCTCTATATGGAGAGAAAAAAAATAAATGCTTTTCTTTTTGTCACAATATACATTTTTACTTAAATTTAAAAATTCATGATGATGTAATATTTTGTTGGGGTCTTTTTTCCTATATCTGAAAAACATGATTTGTAGGCCAGGGTATCTCTGTTTCTTCAATCTACATATTGCACTTGGCCATATTGTGATTTTGATAATATTTTTGATTAATTTTTCAGCCCCATAAGTCCCTAACAACTACTTAGCAAAACCAAGCAATGCTCTACCAACCACCTGGTTGGTACTGCACTTCCTTTTTAGCCTTGATCTGGCTGCAAGTAAGTACCAGTTTCATTTACTTACTGACAAAATCAGCTTTATATCACATAGGACTACGTAAATAACATGAGACATTTGTACATAGCTGACCAGATCCTTTTAGTTAAGCTCACATGCAAATTCACAATTACTTTTATGGCTTTGTAAATCATTGTCCAAAACCAATTTTTACGTTAATCTTGATTGCTATACCTATGTGAGTACTGACGAAAAATAAAAACGAGCCAAATCAGTGCTAGCAACACAGAGCTGCTGCAGCTAATGCCCAGAGCTCCCACTGAGCTAAAACGGCAGTTTTGGGGCATAAGATAAAGTGTGTGAGAGTGCCTTTGTGTCTCTTAACAGACACAAAATGCAATTAAAATGTCTGTACAACATGAACAGGGCCCTTACATGACAACTAGATGCATTTGTGTTCAGCCCAGCCTCTGTAATAATCATCACAAAGCAGTTCCCTGTGTATTTGTAGCATTTATATCCATTTTGTGTGTGATCCATCTAGCGTTGGTGAGTAGGAGTCTTGTCTGTGTTGATTGTTGTGGTTTCCTTTAGCCAGGCTAGCAGGCCCGGCCCGGCGCCCAGCTTCTGCTTCCTGCCTGCCCTCCTGGCTTACCGTGGCCGACAACAATCCAGTGAGCGCCCGCTGGTCTGGTGGAGGTCTTCCAGAAGACCATTCAAGCCTTTGCTGTGAAAATTTTTATTTTATTTCCCCTCAAAAATAGGTAATTGAGCACTGTAGTGGTTATGACCATATTAATGACTATGTTACTACATGGAAACGGGCCAAATGATGCCTGTTTCTTGTGCAGTAACAGCCTTACTGAAGGCTAGCTCTAGCTCCATAGTTACATTACTCCAAGCTTCTTCCTTTGTGAACACCTCCGCTTTTCACTCTTCACACACGACGCTCCTCCAACCTGCACACTGTTTACCTTTTCCTGCTACAACTGAATTCAAACGGGACTTTAGCACGAGACTACAGCTAGCCGTCTGTAACACTATTTTACTGTACAAGGCAAACATAATTTGGTCCGTTTCCATGTAGTTACATAGTCACTAATATGGTCATAATCACTACAGTACATTTACAGTACTACTACTACATTTTTGAGGTGGGAAATAAAAATTTTTGCAGCGAAGGCTTGAATGGTCTTCTGGAGGACATCCACCAGACCAGCGGGCGCTCGTTGGATTGTTGTCGGCCAAGGGCGGGAAGGAAGCAAAGCAGGGGCCGGCCGGGCCTGCTAGCCCGGCTAAGGAAACCACAAAAAATCAACACTGGCAAGACTCCTACTCACCAACGCACACAAAAAATGGATATATATGCTACAAATACACACAGAACTGCTGTGTGATGATTATTACCAAATAATTATATTAATAATATTCCTGGCTGAACACACTCACTATCCCAGACGGCAGCTAGCAGCTAAGAGGGTAGGTGAATTTAAACAATGGCTAAGTTGTTTAACGATCTTGTTGTCATGTAAGGGCCCTGTTCATGTTGTACAGATGTTTTAATTGCATTTTGTGTCTGTTAAGAGGCACAAAGGCACTCTTTATCTTATGCCCCAAAACTGCCGTTTTAGCTGAGTGGGAGCTCTGGGCGTTAGCTGTATTAGCTCCGTGCTGCTAGCACGAATCAGCTCATATTTTTTTTGCTATCGACGGTACTCACATACAGTAGGTATAGCAAGATTAATGTAAAAATTGCCAGGAGTTCTCCTTTAATACTATTGATTACAGAAAAATGCCATATCATTAAATACCAAATTTAAGTACCGGAGGAGTAGGCCAAATCCATTAGTGGTAGTGAGCCAAATTTGTATATTTTCTGAAAATGGCTCAGAAAAGTATTGGTCTAGAGTTTAAGATGTTGGGTCTTAAAGTTCAATGAGGCTGTGATTAACCTAGAGTTTTAAACAAGCGCAAATTTACAATAGCTGCGACCACTTAGTGC
This sequence comes from Perca flavescens, assembly GCF_004354835.1. Classification (NCBI taxonomy): domain Eukaryota; kingdom Metazoa; phylum Chordata; class Actinopteri; order Perciformes; family Percidae; genus Perca; species Perca flavescens. Next base: position 32,476,858 of record NC_041346.1, read on the forward strand.
TGTGGAACCGGTACCAGGTCCGGCCGGACTTAACAGGTTAAAACCAAGACAATTTCCCCACTACTGTTATTGTCAGACCAAGTTGTGCATTGGATTGTATGTGAACTTACAAATACACTTTCTGCTCGCTTGAGTTCAGGAACACTTATGTCCTCCTTTTTTCAGGGACGGAACTTAGTTCAAGGATCACTGTAGAGTCAGAAGAGCTCTGGTCCATTTCCTGGGGATCAAATACAAAAAAAACAATTATTGTTGTTAGATAAACTAAATGTATGCCATTTACTTATTGATAATTTTTCTGTTAAAACTAATTGATTTTAGAATTCCTCTCCCACTACATTCCATATTAGTATTACTATACACCACATCTAACGTTACCTAGTATAACCTGCTAAACTGACTGACTCTACTCAACCTTTTGGTGACCTTTTAAAAGCTGTAATCTTTGACACTGATGATGATGATGGATAAAGCCTAACAAACATTTTTTCCAGATTAACCTAATGATGAAAATGTGACATATTATGGTGGGATTCATGTAGGCTTATTATTACTTGAGATTATGTACAACTCTGTGATTTTATAAAACAAAATCTATAATACAATGACTTACACAAAGCAAAACCTTACTTGGAAAAAATATGAAACCTACGACTCAGGCTAAATACTGGATCATCCTGCAATGGCCCACTTAAGCCAGTTATGATGCCATGTTGTTCAATAAAAACAGGATGCAGAGAGAGGAAGGGATTGCTAGGTGTGTTTGCTTAAAAAGTAGGAAGTTTACATTGGCATGACAGAAAGGTAAGCTATGTTTGATTTGTGTTGCAGGCTAGTTAACTTACGGGCGTGAGTTTAAGCAGCAGCCATAATGAACCGATAACATGTATGAGGGCCTATGGCAAGAATGCTGTGACTGAATGATTACAGTTGCTAAGTATAATAAAACATAATGCTAATGTTACTAGCTGCAGCTCTTCTTATGGTGCTGTTCGAGGTTTCTTCCTAAGAGGGGAGTTTTTCCTCGCCACTGTCGAACTGCTTGCTCTTTCGGGAATTGTTGGGGCTTTGTAAATTATAGAGTGTGGTCTAGATCTAATCTGTAAAGTGTCTCGAGATAACTCTTGTTATGATTTGATACTATAAATAAAATTGAATTGAATTATGATGCTGCTGAACTTTTCTCATAAACTTGTAGCTGATGATCACATTATTATTGAGGGTGCAGTTATAGGCAGTCATTACAGGTAGCTGTTGGACTGTTTACATTTTCCACTTTAAAAATACATACACAGGGAAAACATTTAAACAAATAGCTAATGTTTCTGCCTTGCCGCAGTAATTTATAACTATGAAGGTAAATATGGTGCAAAACGTGAGAGAAAATGGTCCACCTATTGAAAAATATTCACAAAAAAATTTCACAAATGTGTAGATTAATTTTACAGATACAATGATAGCTGCAAGCTTGTAATGCAACATTTACCCATCATTATTTAATATAAATAATAATAATATAAAAAATCAGTAAACGTTGCATTACAAATTTGCTACTGTCATTGTATCAATGGTAAAATAAATCTACACATTTGTGAATTAGTGTTATTACATTCAGATCACGGTTTTGAGAATGTTTTCTATGAGTGACGATCTCAATTTCCAAGTTCAGATTTTTTATGTTCTCTGGAAGCTGGTCCAAAGATCGACACCATAGTGGTTAAAAGCTGCTTCCCCCTGTTTTGTTCTGACAGTAGGTTTCAGTAGTAGTTGCTTATGTTTTAATCTAAGGTGTCTTGGTTGAGAATGTTGTTGGAATATGTCATGCAGGTAGTTCCATGGAAGGTCCCATCCCCTTTAGTGTCTTAAAAAACTAACAGAAGAGCCTTAGAATCAATTCTGTATTAAATTGGGAGCCAGTGTAAGGACTTTAAGACTGGCATTATGATCTGTTCTTTTTTGTTTTAGTAAGAATCCTGGCTGCACTATTCTGTACCATTTGGAGAGGTTTTAAAGTCTTTTTAGGGAGTCCAGCACATTGCAATAATCAATCCCACTAGAAATGAAAGTATGTATGATTTTTTCAAGATCCTCCTTTGAAATATATTCTTTTTAGTTTATTGATATTTTTAAAATGAAGGTATAATGATTTTATGACTGTTTTAATGTGACTGCTAAAATTTAAGGATACCAAGGTTGTTTTTTTTTTACCACTTTCTTTGCTATTAAGCCCTTCCTTTAAAGCAAGGTAGAAAGTTTGCATCTTTCCTCCTCATTTCCAAAAACTACCATCTCAGTTTTATTTTTGTTAAGCTGGAGGAAGTTCTGTGACATCCAAGTATCTATTTCTTCAAGGCACTGTCAGAGAGTGTTAATGGGGTTATAGTCATTAGTAAAGATATGACAGGAGATAAATGTTTACAACAGAACTTAAATAGATCAAATTGAAACGTTATAGAGCATCAGGGTAATCTCATTTGGTAAACTATAAGATGGCAGCCATAGAATGTTGAGGATGTTTCATACATTGCATTGTTTGATGTGTGACAGTGCATGACAGGGTTTTCCCTGAGATTTCAGAGCGCTTAGGTGCAATGACGTCACACATTCATTTGCATATTGGTGATGTCATTAAACAGTTATTTTTACAAAAGCTTAACCAAGTTGTTGTTGGTTGCAGCTAGGGAAAGATCATTAAAGCAAAACTTGGAGGAGCTTGTCACTAAAATGAGAATAGCTTGTCCACCTTAAAGGTCAGCCCACGGTTGGTGAGTGAACCTTAGCTAAAGTTGTCGCTAGCTCTGTGCGGGCTGGCTAACCGTTTCACTTTAAACCAGCAGGTAGCAAGCAGGACAGGGAACTTGGCTTGGGTCTTGAGGAGTTATAGCAATTACCAACAGATATACTGTACACAGTCTAAAAATTCTACATTCACATCTATTATGCAAATGATTATTAACTTTATACTCACAAACACAAGTCCCTATCTTTTTCACCTCTCTTTTCCACCACACTATCTAATGTGTGGGCTGTACCTGGGGCTGCGTGTGCAACATGCATGGTGTGTGTGTGGTTGTGACACTGTTTGTGTCCATCATACAGCATGTGTCCAGAAGACAACAAGCAGGAGCCCCTCCTGTTCATCGGCTTCTATACAGTCTATGTTCGCAGTCCAGATAATGTCCAAATTGTTTTATGTTTATACGCTTTGGCCCTGCCCTAAGCTCTATAATGGCAGAGATAACCCTGCATGAGACTCAGAAAGTTGGATTTATCAACAAAAATGCAGGTGGAATACTCGTACTATTGGGCCTTTGCCATGCAACACATCAACTTTCTGAGTCTCATGCCCCAAACCAACACTGATTTCCATGACAATATTTCCAAACAAACATTCTATAGCAGACATTTAATGTGTACCAGCAAAATGACAAAAAAGAGATCATTAAGTGCAAATTCATATTACGAGTTGTCCTAATGATCACTTTACTGACCTGAAGAATTGAAAGGGCTGTCACGGTGACCATGAATGGTTGTCAAATCTTCTTCCTGCAAGTCATATCATATATCATATTAGTCACACATTTTAGCTGCATTTCTCCAGTTTATTAACAGTAGATTAGGCGATGCGTGTCACATGCACCATCAAAGAGGTATATAACACTGTATGTCCATATTTTGATAAAAGGATGTTTTTTTATGGGAAAAGTACAACATATTTATCTCTGGAGAAAATAGTTCCCCAGCCACCTCTCCTTCTGTAGTCACCACTCCTTCTCCTCCAACACCCCACCCCCACCCCACACACAGCACTATCTGATTCTGACTATAAGACACATGTTGCAGCACACTTCATTTCAGCTCAGTATCCAGTGCATTTAACATTATTGCAGCCATCTCTCTTGATTTATACTTTTGTTTAAACCCCCCCCACCCCACACACACATACATATGGTAAAAAGTTGCAAAATGGCGACAGGTCACGGCATGTGCACGTTACTAAATGGCTGACCTGGTCCTGAGAACCACACCTGCTACTGTCCTAAACTAAGGTTTCCATTTGACACGCGACGGCGGCACAATTTACTGTAAACTAAGATGGTGTTGGTTTATAAACTGTAATGTTAGCTGCCATTAAACTAGCTAGCATTAACTTATTTGGCTGACAAGATATAAGTTATTCTAACATTTTACTTTCAAATTAATCTATAAGAGTTGGTTTACATGTGATAACAGTACAAATCTATTTTAAAACAGAATTGTAAACGGGTTTAAATGGCAGTAAAATCAATTTTAGACTCACCATCTCTCCCTTGATCCATGACTCCAGCCTGCTCTCGTCCATGCAGTAAAGATCTGGCGCAGAGTTCACAGCTTACATGGGAGGGGCTGGACACCATGGGGACTCCGGCACACACACTTGCCACATGGCCGGGTGGGGATGGGCGTGGTCAGGATGGGACTTGAACATGACATACGTGTGTAACAGTATTTTCTTTTAAACGGCGTCAGTAGCTCAATTTGAGACAACAATCAAACCAAACGAACCCTGAAACCTTTCAGCATATAAACAGGCGATGCTTTTGGCTTAACTTGAAATAAAAAATAATTATTTTTAAATTTATTATTAGTTTTTTCCTCAAAATTAAGCCAATGACAAGTGTATACATACTAAATGGATACATTTTTTCCTCATTAGCAAAATTTAATAATTATAATAAATATTCATAACATTCTTCAAAATATCTGTATGCTTGTGCATGTCAGCGTGCTCTTATCTGTTCAGTTGATATTTGAGTTCACACCACGTCAAACTCACCTAATGTAAGGGGAGGGCCTGGACACGCGGGGGACCCTAAACACACCTCATGTTCAGCCACATGGTAAAGGCATGGCCAGAGTGGGATGGGCGTGGTCAGGATGGGGACTTGAACATGACAGATTGTGTGTAACAGTGTTTTCTTTTAAATGTGGTAACATTAGCTCCAATTTAAGACTACAATTTAAACCATACGCTACAAACCCTGAAAGTTTTAGCATATAAGCAGAT